>NC_046663.1:120278699-120302795 GCF_010883055.1 Belonocnema kinseyi
GAGGGCGCATACTTTGAATAAAATATTTGTTATCATTCTCTTGAAATAAATGTGTCTTTTTCTTGAAAAAATACCGGTTTCATATGTATACACCTGGTAAATTGAGAAAGTAAAAAATGTAAAGATTAAAAACTATTTTTCCAATTGAAAATTAGAATGTACTAACCACATTTTCACACATTTTGATGAAAGACATTTAATTATTTGTATGCTGTACTTATTACTTTTCTTTGAAGTGCAACGCTAAATACCAAAAATTAAAAAAAAAGAAACTGATCTGAAATCACGTGGCACGAAACTTTAAAAGAATATATTTAACTGAGCAAGGCGCATTTTCCTTTCCCATTCGTTAGAATATGCTTGTAAGAATATGATACACTTAATATTACAATATCGTTTCTTCGATGTAAGGGCATATTTAACACTCTATTCTATTTGAATGAACCAGAATTCTGATTGTGAGAACCATAATTTTTTTGAATGCGTACTTCAATATACCTCAGCATATTTAAATATACTTAATGATATTTTAAGATAATTCCTGATATTTAAAGATACTTTATGATATTTCAAACTACTTAAGGATATTTTACGTACTTCAAGATACTTCAAGATACTTCAGGATAATTGAAGGTAATTCAGAATATATTAATGTATACACTTCAAGATACTTGACATATATACGCCAGGATAATCTACGTACTTCAAGGTACTTCAGGATAATTTACACTGTTAGAAATTACTATAGCGATTTCACTATAAATGCATTGGAAGCAATATGCATATATGTTTAGTAAATATAATATACCATTATCTTGTAAAATAATATATATGTACAGTAAAATAGAGTACATAAAAGTTGAAAGTTCTTTGATGAATTCAAATCTTGTCAAATATTTAAAACTCAAATAATAATCTGCAATTCATCGACTAAATTCTTATTTATAATCAAAGTGCGACGTACGGGTCGGGTTTACAAAAAAAATTCGCTGCCAATGTCAGAATTTTTACGTGAGTACTACTGGTTTTAGGTTAGGTGTCTTAATTATGTACTTAATTGAACTTCTCTACTTGAAGCCCAGAATAATTTATGTTCAACTAGAAACAAATATAATGCTTTATTATTTAGAAATAAACATTACTGCCAAAATTATCTTTAATTTGTGTAAAGTGAAATTACCTGGCTCTTCTAAGAATTCATCAATATACATGTATATTAAATTTACTACGCAGCCTCTTAATAACTATTTCATAAACCGAGTTCTTAGATTTACTATATAAATGCATAGTAAATGTATATTAAAATTGCAAACATTTTTAACAGTGTACATATTTCGTGATAATCCAGAATCTTGGTAAATACTGTATATTTCAATGTATCATATCATATCGTGTATATCATGAGAATTTGTAAGGTGTAAAAGTGTGTTATCATTTGTGGATCACGTTAGTCTAAATATAATTCATCAACCCCAAAATATTGCCCAAAATCTTACAGGAAAATAAAAATGTTAAATATTTCTATCGTTAATAACAATATCATAAACAAATTTGAAAATGTAGCGTTTTACATGGGAAAAAAAAGATTGCATCTGCTCCATCATGTTGCTGCTTTCTAATTGTAATAATTCCATCAGAAAGTGTGGCAATAACTCGTTATTGTTGTTATTATTAATAATGTTTTAAATAAACAGTCATCTGGAGAAAATTTGCGCCTGCATACGCGTTTTCTTCGTAACGATTATTGTAATGCATCTTGATAGCAGTACCTAATTATTGAGTTACTTTCTAAGTAATTCTAAATTAAAATGATATCAAATAATAATTTCGATTCAGAATTACTGAGAAAGTTAATTTATTAGGCACTACTATCGAGATGCATTAAAATAATCATTACGAAACAACCGTTTATTCAGGCGCAAACTTGATACAAATGACTGTTTATTTAAAATATTAATAATAATAACAACAATAACGAGTTATTGCCATATTTTCTTGATGAATTATAAGCACTTAGAAAACTGCAACATGACTGAGCAGAAAAAATACTGTTTCTAGATGGAAAATGCTAAATTTTTGAATTTGTTGATAATATTGTTATTAAAAATATAAATATTGAACATTTTTATTTTTCTACAGATATTTATAATAATTTTGAATTAATTTGAAAGTTAGCAGGTGGTAAAAACGATACTTTGAAAAAATTTAAATAAAATATTACTATTTGCTTATTAGAATATTTATAATAATAACAATTCTTAAATTATGGTTATTTTTCATCACTAATACTACTTCTGCAAGATATTTAGGCATTTCTAATCAAGATAAATTGTTCTTATTGTGGTTGAGCACCACTTAGACGTTCTGTCTAATTTAATTCTGAGCACTTTCAAAAATAAAAACATCAAAATTAGTCAAGAGTTGTACGTTGTAGTGGATTATGAACAACAAAATCCCCATTCCTCCCACTGTGCGGCCGTTGAAATGATTGACCTTTCACTTTATTTTAATAAACAATATGGAATATTTTATGTTAAAGTGAAAAGATATATTTATTTTAAAAAATTCTTTCATAGAAATATAAAAAATGAATGCGAGACTGCTGTATTTTAATAAAAATGTCGATTGTTTTATGTTACACTAAAGGATATCTTCTTTGTTTTCTTATTATTCTGTATACTGTGAGCAATGATTGCAATTTTAGTATACTTACGTATACTAAAATTCATATACGTGTTTACTATATTGGGATGCTTAAGGGCATGTGACACAGGTAAATACCTATATTACCGACCTCACTTTATCAGTCCACTGAATCTTTTTTTGAACCTAAGAACTTTCTTTGTAAATGAAATATCGAGCTGAAACTTTGGAAAATGTATTAGAGTACAATGAAGTACGTTTAGGTACTGCATTTTGGTAGGAACTTCAGTAAAAATTATTTTATCTTTTTTCTGAACTTTGACATTTTTTGAACGTTCGAACTTTTTTTATACATAAAATATCGTTCTCAAACTCTGAGAAATGCAAGAGCCGAAAGAAAACTACGTTTAAGTACAAATTTTAATAATAAAAGATGTAAAAAAAATAAATTTCAACTATCAATTCTATCGGCATCAGCCGGTAACGTTGTACATGAAAATACGAACCCTGGCGGGCACTAGACGAGGCTCTAGAGGATTCGTATTTTCGTGTACAACGTTACCGGCTGATGCCGATGGAATTGATAGTAGAGAATGTTTTTTTACATCTTTTATTATTAAGCTTTGTACTTAAACGTAGTTTCTTTCGGTTCTTGCATTATTCAAAGTTTGAGACCGATATTTTATGTATAAAAAAAGTTCGAACGTTCAAAAAATGTCGAGGTTCAGAAAAAAGATGAAATAATTTTCAGTGAAGTTCCTACCAAAATGCAGTACCTAAACGTACTTTATTTTACTCTAATACATTTTCCAAAGTTTCAGCTTGATCTTTTATTTGCAAAAAAGTTGTTAGGTTCAAAAAAACATTCAGTGAACTGAAAAAGTGAGGTCGGTAATATAGGTATTTTGCTGTATCACATGCCCTTAAGCGCGTTTCGATTTACGCGGTCGTGCAACCTGGATGGAATAGATCATTTGCAGCAGCCAATTCACCTGTTGATTCACAAGGAATGACTTAATACAGAACGAAAACGAGCCTTCAATTCAGGTGAATGATTTGAATAATGCTGTGTCATTTCAACTATTTTGTTTACGATTGGATTATAAAAAACTCAGTGTCTACGCAATCGGAGTAGAAAGAGATATAAATGGATCCACAATACCTCCGAGAATCACTCTTAAAACCGGAAAATACTGAAGAATTCGTTGAAAAAACAATTTGGATAGGAAAATAGACTTCCCTTACTTTAGTATTTAATTGCAAAATTCCATTAATTTCAATAGAGTTCGGGAAAAACTGTACACATTATTTTAAAATTCGAAAAATCTTTTCATTTATATATATACTTTGATTTATTTCTTTTATTTCGATTCAGCATGTCAAAATACATAGTAAATGATATAGGTCTCGTCTCTGGAACCCAACACTTTTTGTGTGTGTCGGTGTAATTGTAATTCTTAATAAATAATATTTATTATCATACCTATAATTCTATTAATAATTCAAATTTGTAAAAAAACCATCACGAATTAATTTACTATCCTTTAATTTTTATATGCACAATTATATCCTTTCGGAAAGAGTTTTTAAAAATATTTGATTTCCTTCTTGCAAGGAAAACAAATAATACAAATTTTCATTGATATTTTTTCCGAAAATTTTATTTTATTTTATTTTTTTGGCTTTTTTTTGGTTTTTGGTTTTTTTCAGATTACAATAAGGTTTTTTTTTATTTTCGTTTATTCGTTGTGTGTTAAATTTCGTAAATATTGATATTAATTGTTTTCTTATACTTGGAGTCAAACATTTTTATGTAAACTTTTTTCGAAAGGATGAACAAAATTTTACCAGGTCTCTGCCATTAATTTACATATACTGAAATTAGTATATACGTACAATAAAATTACTATAAGCGTGTACTCAATTTAGTATACGCGTGTTCTAAATTTGGTATCTACATATACTAAAATCTAATGTACGCTGGTATACTAAATTTAATTTCGTGTTGTGCATTTTTGCTTCCAATACATGCATACTAAATCTAGCGCAGATATTTCTAACAGTGTAGGAGTATAGAAAATTAAATATATACTATAATTTCTGCATTTATTTCGTTGAATTTAAATATTATTTTAATTATAATCAAGTGTCCAGTAAGACTTCTGTATGCACTGAAAGTGCGACGCAGTAACTATAGCTTGAAAAGTACGCAAAAGTCCCCTGAATATGCATATCAAGGATAACATTTTTGTACAGTTATTTGCGGAAAGTTCATAGAGAAACAAAACTTGTATGTCGTAATAAATTTTTCATGCAGCGACCCGTTTTCAAGTTTTTCGGTGAAGCTACAAATTTTGTTAATACAATAGTGTTAAAATGGTGTTTCTTTAACAACTGCGTATACATGTTTTTTTATTCTTCATAAAAGACTTTGTGCACATTGTAAAAGGTCGGTGCTGTAACTTGTGTACAAAAATCCCGCAAAAATCTTAAGTGCGTTTTTGTTAATAACAATTTTTCTAAACAATCACGGATATTGTATATTGCTTTAGTTTTCGAACGTGTTGTTAAGAGTAGATACGAAACAAACAGTTGGACTCTTATCCTTCTTTTGTCTATGAAAATTGTTATCAAATAAATCCTAGATGTAAACAATCTGCTCCTGTCATTCCCATTCTCACGGTAGAAATTGCCTCTTTATGCCTAAACTAAATATTGGCTCTAACGAGGACGCAGCCAGATTTCCTAGCTGGAAGAATCTAGACTTTCCCTCTGCTGGCCCTCGACAGGTCATTGTCGTATGTTACTTGTCTTACATTATTTATATACACATTTCTAGCACTATATTTTTGAATTAAACTAGATAAAAAATGTTATTCATAAAGATATATTTAAAAAATAACTTCTATCAATTAATTATTTTCCTGAGGGGACCTTGTAGAGCCCTCGACAGGTAAAACGGGTAATACAGCTGTGACTGCAAAAAAGTACATTAATGTTCTTATGCTTAATTATACTTAAATTTAAACAAGAACAAATTAAAAAAATTACCGAGGTGCAAACTTTGAAAAATTTTATTTTTTTCTGAAAAAATTAAAAACATTTGGTGTCTTAAGAATTTGAAAAGAGTTCTTCTTAAAGATCGATTTAATTTGAAATCAGGTAAGTACGTTTAAAAATCACATGTACCAAATCGAGCTTCAAAAACCCTTTTTCCTCATTTCTAAAGTATCGGATGAATGCCGTTAAGCACTTATAATACTGCACTCAGCATGGCACCGTAGCTATAGGGATTAGGCGCCCGGCGCTTGCGGATATTTTAATAAACTGCGTTTACCTTTAGTTATTAGTGATAAGTATTCTCTAGTCAAATTTAACAATAAGTTTAGTTTTGAAATAACGTGCGGAGTATAGTTAATAATCGAATGTCAATAAAAATACGAGAAAACGGAGGAGTGTTTGTCAGAGACTACAGAAAGGTGTAAAATCTTTAGATTAATCTTTTGCAAAGAAAATGTATTTTACAATTGGATTCATATTTTCCTTCTTTGAATCAAAAATTTCTGGTAATATATTATGACAATGTGCTGATGAAACTTTAATACTACTGCACATAGCATCACAATTCAGAATTTAAAGCATGATACATTTTTTAATCTTTTAATAATATTTTATTTAAATCCACAAAATAAGTGAATAATAGTGTGTGAGGGACTATCTAGAGTCTATAAAGACCCTATTAATAGGCGCCCTCATTAGGTTGCTTACTGATGACCTCGCTAGCTGAGCGTGACGCTTGCACTTGCGCCCTCGATTGATTGCCACTTTAGGGCCTCGATAGAAAGAAGGCCTCTCAAGAACCAAGTTATAATTTCTACCCGGGTCCTTGAATCAGATGCAGAGAAAACTGTGATCTCTCCTATATTTGATCCTAATGCTAAGAATTTTTTAATTACGGCCTTATAAACAAATAACTGCAAAATAGGACAGGCCAAAGATTATGCTGCAGTTAATTGTTTCTAAAACTATAATAAAAAAATTGTTTAAGTTGAAGTGAAATTTAAGAAAGAAAAAAGTTTTTAATTGTGACTGATGCAAGGAACGCGAATAAAAAATCAAAGTCGGTAAATGTAGGATTTTTTTCACAACCATTGTTATTAACAAAAGAACGATCATTTGAGAGTAGTGACGGGTATTATTTTTCAGTAAATTATTTATAAGGCCATAGTTAAAAAGTAATTTGTAATAAAATCTATAAGAGACAACATTTCAGTTCAATATTTAATTTTAAATACACGTTTAAATATAAAAGCTGCATTAATCGTCCCTATATGTTTATAGAAACCATTATTAAACAAAAAACAACTGAAATTTTTGAAAAACAGCAAAAGGATTTGTAATCAAGATAATTTCCCCAAGATTTCCTTACAAATGATATAGCATCCAGCGTGTACAATGTAAACGAAGTGCTTTGTTAAGAAGTTCAAAAAATTGCTCTCGTAGTTGTTAAAAAAGGAGTGAAGCAAGTGACCTGGAAAATGATTTAATTTTTTTTCGAAATTTTTGGGTCTAATAGTTTCTGAGATATGTAGCCAAAACATGTCAATTGTAGTGCAAATTACATTTTTTCATAACGCTCTAACTTGAAAAGGGGTCATTGCCTAAAAAATGTGTTAAGGCATAAAAGTCTTCTTTTTCCATGAACTGTTCGAAAATAATTTTAGAACATTTCTATTTAAAAAATAGTGTAATTGTTTAAAAAAGTTTTTGCACCAGATTTAAAAAAAGTAACCTTGATATTAATAATCATGGGACTTTTACTGCGTCGAAACTTTAGTGCATACAGAAGTGTTAATGGCTGCTTTATTATTAGTTAATTCTGCAAACAATTAATTAATTAATTAAAATTAATCATATGTTATTGTAATAGGGTTACTCTTGTTAATAAATTACTTATTTTTACACTGTCGTTGTTTTCGTTTTCTTTTCCATTCCATAAATTCTTCACCCCAGTGAAGCATAGGCAAAAGCACAGGTTTTGCATAGGTAAAATTAGTTAGAAACTAGTTTAATTGATATTATTCGTAATAAAAATCGTTTGAAAATTATTTTTCAACTCCACAAACATAATTAAACTTATAATTATACCAAATTTTATTAATAAATTCCAAACATGCCTATCAAAATTATATGAAGTATTTTTGCGAAAAATAAATTTGAAAAAAATTAAAGAATAAATCTAAAATTACGTAATCAATTTTTCACTATCTTTATGTAATAATATATAATAAAAAAATATTATTAGTTACTCCCATGGGTTTTTAAAGTTTATTTCTTGCAAAAGTACATTATATAATGCTAATAGACAAGTTTGGAATGTAATAATAAAATTTGGTATAATTATAAGTTTAATTTTTTTTCTGTGATTGAAAACTATTGGAAAATCGATTGTCATTACGAATAATATCAATTAAGTTAATTTCAAAATAATTGTGCCTGTGCTTGCCATGTTAAAATTTGCTGTAGAGACTACCAGCGCCATCTACTAATTTTCGCAGAACAAAGATCCCTGCACTCTGCTCAGTCGATAAGGCAGCACGCTGACGTATCACATGCAAAGGGGCCGGTACTGCAGATTTCAACCGCACCATTCTATTAGACCTTGGCGATTAGCAGCACCTACCTATCGTTTTGCGTACTACGATCGTTAAATCCATTGCCCCAATATTTCAAAAGGCGGCCATCATCATATTGCATCCATATTGCCTCAATATTTCGTGCAATATTGCGGATGTTGCAGAAAATATGGATGCAATATCGAGGCAATACTCTGTGCTAATAGGCTTCAATATCCCCTGACTTGGGTAATTCTAGGGAAATTGAAGGTCTTTCTCACATTATATAGATTTGTACTGGAAAAATAACAAAAACGCAATATCCTTTGCAGGTTTGCGTGATGAATCTAAATATGAACGCCAAATTTTTCTGGTTTGTTCGATTTTCTCTCTAGATGAAAAATGTGGCGAAAAGTGTAGGGAATTTTTGGCCCCACAGGCCTACCAAAAGAAGTTGTCTGTAAGGGACAAGTGTCTGATTTCGTACGCAAAACTATAAAGGATATTAGGTTTTTGTTATTTATCCCCGTGTAAATCTAGATAATCTGATAAAACCCTTCAATTTCCCTAGAATTACCCAAGATAGGGGAAATAAAAGACACACCAAAGAATTTATGTGTACAAATTAAGTTTCTACAAGTCGTTGCACTTAAGAATATAATATCGATGTGTCTATTTTCGCGTATACTGGTATTATCAAAATAACGTGCAAGTTATCCTTCGGGTTTTTGTTATTTTCTGCATCTAGGAGGAAGCTGAGATCCGTAACATCAATTCTGAGGCCAGATTTGGATTCAGTGGCTCAAAATCCATAAGGGTAGCCTAGCCACTTGTCTCGTGCAGACAAATTTTTGTATGGCATCTGTGACCAGAAATCCCTAAACTTTTTCCTATCTTTTGCATTTAGGAAAAAATTGAGACATGTAGGAACAATTCTGAGACCAGATTTGGATTCAGCAGCTCAAAATCCATTAGGGTAGCCTAGTAGCTTGTCTCGTGCAGAAGAATTTTTTGCATGGCCTGTGTGACGAGAAAATCCCTAGGATTTCCCTACGTTTGCAGAAAGGTGAAAACTGAGACGTGTAGCCTAGTCACTTGTCTCGTGCAGACAACTTTTTTTGTGGGCCTGTATTATTCATGTAAAAATATTCCAGTAATCACTTAAATGATGATTTCCAAAGACGGTTAGATGACAGGAAAACTGTCAGGTGACAGTACGGTATAGTGGAAAACACGGTCAGCGGCCGCGCAGTGGACCAGAAGTCACGAAAAGCTGGTCAAAAGTCGATTTTTTAACTTTGTTATTTTAAGAAAATAAATTGATAAGTATATTAGCAATACCTAAATACGATGAAAGCAAAAGAGCACAAGAGCCCCTGAAAGTTACGCAACTCCGAAAATCGATTTCTATTGATTATACATTAATGACTTTGAGTGATGCTACGTGAAAAGTAATTACAAAATTTTGAACAAATTTGATTCATATTTGCTTTATATTATATTGCCTTACTTGATATGAAGTTTGAAATGAAAATTTTATAAACATTCTTAATATAATTTAACTGAACTTCATGGCTGAAACTGAGATTAAAACTGAAACTTTTATAATAAATAAGTGATTTTGCCGAATATTGCCAAAAAAAGTAAAGTCATGAAAGCATTTTGAAGATATCTGAGTAAATCTTCGCACAAAAACTTGAGCCGGGAAATGTCGCGAACGTTAATTTATAAAAAATATATACTGCACGGTATACCCGCGGTCAGAGAAAAATTCAGAATCTGTATTCCCATTAATATGTGAATATTCCTCTGTCAAAAGTTGCACCAAGGACTAGAAAAAAAGCAAAATCCATTCTTTTTAATCGACTTAGAAAATTGTAATGGAAGCGTATTGAGAGCAATTTAAAAAATAAAGGAATGCAAAAGAAAGAATGGAAAGACATAGAATCACGACAACTTTAGAAAATTCTATGTCCATGTCGGTACGGTATCTGCGATATCGTAAAGACATCGTCAGATCATACGTCGTGTTTACGATATCGTGAATGCACATTAATAATATGGACATAGGATGTCGTAAAGTTGTCGATAAGACGTCGTAACGATGTCGTAAAGGTGTCGCAAAATTTTGTGCCCAATGGGTCACTTTGAGGACGAAACAACTAGTCCTTTTAGTAAAAATGTAAAATGTAAATGTAAATGTAAAATAATTATGTTAATAGAAATAATTTGTAGTATTGTTAAAGAATATTTTTATAATTCTATTTAAGGATAAATTAATTTTGTTTACCTTACACAACATTAATAAATGAATTTATTATGATTTATTATATTATTAAATACATAATTTGTTTGAACTATGTAAAATATTATAATTAAAATTACTCAACCGTTATGGCAGACAAAAAATTAAAATGTCTAAACTTATGTTGCACGGAGGAACAGGAACTACGTAAGTGCACATATTTTGTGAACATATTAGAGGGAATTAAATAAGTCGAAAATACTGCATGTAAGTATAGAATTAAAAATAAACATGAGAGGTGTGTCTACTGATCGGATTAAGAGGAATTAAAAAAGTGGAAAATATATTCGCTTTCATAGAATACAACACAAGTGTCAATCGTTAAGGAAATAAAAAAGAAGTGTTTTTGAGATAAATCTATTCTTTCGTTGGGTACTTCTCCCGATAGAAAATTAGCACATTCGAAAAAATAAAAAAATGCTCACTCTTTCGTTGAAATCTGAAAATAATAATTTTTCACTAGTTTTTTATTTTTATCGGGTTAGTGCATCCTTGATCCCATACACTTTAGAACGAATTATTTGTAGTTTAAAGATTAATTTTAGCCATTTTCCGCTCGTTTCTATTTGGGAAAAAATATTCTCAAGTAAAATAATGTTTTTTATTGTTATTTTAATCAATTTTAACAATTATTTATAACAGTAAAATATTTTATTTAACTTATTCTGTGTTTCTTTAAACTCATTCTGAAAATGTTATTAGAACAAAGAATGCACGGATTTGTAATTATTTCTGTTAAGGGTGCGTTGTAATCTGCCTTTTATCTGCTCACAACTGCATTAAGATAGGTGCCTCAAACGACACACACAAATACAAATTAACAACAGCTTAAAAGGAAGGAAAAACCGAGGGGCTAATCACTTTCAAATCAATGTGAGCATTAAAATTGAACGTCGACCTTACTGACGTTATTGACATCAAAAAAACTTTACGCGCTTTATCCGCTTTAACTGTCACCATCATACTCCAAATCGCGTAAACTCATAGTGTAAATACAGTGATTGCAATATGCAGCGATCTGTCTTCTAGCGGACGCTCCTTATGAGCGCTATTTTCACTAACCACAGTAACCGCGTGCAGTGACTCTATTCTCATCCTTATACGAGTTCTTGTATTCATTATTTCGTATGTTTGAGAAATTATTTGAGTTTAATGTCCTATTAGTATTTTTGTCGAGATTTTCGTTTAGTGTTCCCTTCATTAATAATATATGCAATTTGTTTTTCTGAACGAGGACGAATAATTCTGACTTCCAGCTTGATGAAATAATTATAATTTCAAATCAATATTTTAGACGGTCCATTAAACTAGCAACTTCAGAAGCGAATTTCGAAATTCTGCATAGCTCAGAATTTTAATCTTTTTTTGAGACTTTTTTTATGCACTATATAAAAGTGTTGGACACTTTTACTTTTTGAAAAAACTTAGTTTTCTTGTGGAAGTGCTACCTTACGTAAACCTAGCACCTACACATCTAAAAATACAAAATAATAAAAATCCAATAACACCGGAATTTTGGGCCTTTGAAACCAACAAAAAAAAATTCTTAAAAACAACCACACAAAGTGTCGCTTTATGAAACAGCGCGATACACTATTTTCGTTATTTCATACGTTATTCACGTTCCGAACATTATTTTCATTCTCTTCCTTAAATTTGCGTTCGAGATATGGAAAATACCATATTTTCTTTTCGCTTCTTACTGATCTTTCTGAATAACGTGTTACATTAAACCTCACACTAAACTCACATTGTTTCCGTGTCGCCGTCGTTGTTAACAGTAACTCTTTGGGTTAATTACACTGATTTGAGAGTGATTTGCCCCTCGGGAAAAACTGAAACTAGTTACTGCTGTTGCAACGGTGCGCTAAAAATGTCGAAATCCATGAACAACTCCAAACTTACCAGCGATCAATGATAATTCGGGTTTGAGCCTACAAAAATGCACTACAAATATTTCCCCGTCACCGAAAGGTGTTATATGGTTGTGGGATATGCGGTTGCTGTCTAATTTGTTGAAGTAAATCGGGTAAAAGCTAAAAAATGAGAGTAAAGTGGTTAAGAAAAATATACGAATAGAGACCGAAGCGACTGACAGTTGTTTGGCGCTGATCGATCAACGTTACTTGATCTTACTACTAGCATTAATACTGTCAGTAAAGCTGCTGCTCTTGGCGGGAATTTTAAATTAGAATGAAAATGCGATTTGTATTTTTTATATTGTAATCGTTTCTTGACATGTCTTACTTGGCTTCCGAATAGGAAAACTGTGAAAAGTGGTAGAAGGATGCCGCCGTGAACTCGCTGATAATGATTGATAATAATTTTTCAAGTTAAAAATGTATTATTTATTGATTTATTCACACATATTGTTGTGGAATAGAAGCTTCTAATGTGTCTCCTAAGGGTTTACATTTTTCTTGCACCTTCTTCTTTATTCCTTTACACACCATCCACACACTTACTTGATGGTGGAAGGGGGACCTATAGTTTAAGGTGGGTTCCGAACCACCAAGAGTAACAGCTTTAAGTACTTAGAGAAAACCTTTTTCTCTAGAGGTACCGGTCCCACGACTCTCCGGAGATGAACAACTCTCTCGCTAGGCTAGTATTCACCGCATGGGCCGCCGATTAATACTAATATTAATCGCATAAATTTCTTATTGAAAATAACAATATCTGCAGATTTTTGCAAAAATTTAAAAACGTTCGTCGTTTCAATATTGAGATATATAGTAGAAATTATTGTACACAGCAGAAGTCGAATTTAGCAACCATTTTTGCAGGAAAAATGTTCAAAAAATTAGCAAATAACTACATTACAGGCGCTTACTTTTTACAAACTATTTTCTACACCCTGATTCGCAAAGATTCGTCATTCTTAGATATCGAGATAGTGCACTCGGAGAGATTCAATGCAAAAAATTATTGGTTGTATTATTACTACTATTATTTAATTAATTAAAGTAGTGTCGAATAATTATTTAAATGAACTATTTAATCAAATTAATTAAATTATTTCATTAATTTAATTGATTGATTTAATTTTATTAATTTAATTATTTGTAAGTATGTATGTATGTATGTATGTATGTATGTATGTATGTATGTATGTATGTATTTAATCTCTCCCTTTTACGGGTTTGAGGCCCTCCGCTCCCTGTACATATATTTACAATTCCATCCTTAGACTAACTTAACTACTACTTATATTCTACACTTTCGCATTACGTAGGATAAACAATCGTAACAGCAGTAACATTAATTCTTAAAATGAGCGAGCTTCCAGGGCTTCCGTTTCCTTTTACTATAAAAAAATGCATTTTGCACGATATTGAAAACAGTTTTCGCTTTTTACTATCCTTTTTCAGGATCACCCGTTTGGCTCTGCCCTACTCCCTTACTTTCCCTTGCTTCTTCCAATTTCTTCATCCACATCACTCTCTGTCCACTACCATCTAAGATCCATCTTACACACTCATCCACACTCAACTGTCCCTCTTCCTCACCTGTACATCTTTGTAATACATGTGCTTATGACTCCATTTCGTATCCACATACTAAACATAAATTCTCCTCTTCATCCATCTAATATCTGCATGCTCTCACTCCTTCTCCCATTCTAAACCGTACAACCCTACTCCATTTTTCTTCCTTTTTTATTTTTTGCAGAAATTCTGGTTCCGTCAACACTTTGACCATCATATTCCATCTCTTGTACTTCCCGGTCATAGCTATACTAAAAGAGACGTCAGTAAGCGCGGCAGAGGGAGAAAGGAAATAGGGTGCGAAAAAACACGTAAACATGAGCCCGGGGGGTAGATAAATTAAAAGAGTTTAAACAAAAGATGGAAAAGGAAAAGGTTAGGTATGAAAAAGAGGAGGGAATAGACTCTTGAATTGAAAGGTTGAATGGGAAGATTGAGAAGGTAAAGGATGAGTTGGGTACTAATGAAGAAAGAGTAGGGGGAAAGAGAATCTAGTGGGACGAGGAATGTTCGGAGAGTAAAGAGAGAATAAAAGAGTGTGTAAACAAATAGAGAAAGGGGAAATAGAGAAGAATTATAACAGGAGGAAAAAAGATCATGAGAAGATGCTGGAATGAAAAAGACAAAGGGAAAAGGAAGAATATAAATCAGAAGTAGAAAAAGCGATCAAAGAAGGTTGAGTGTGGGATGTGATAAATAGGGATAGAGGGGAAAGAAATGGCGTTAACGATGAAACAGAAATGGAGGAATGGACGGATTATTTTAAGTGTCTATTAGGGGGAGAGCAAAATGAGATCGAAGTGGAGAAGTGTAGGATAGTCTAAGGAAAAATGGAGAAAGGGAACGAGATAACTGGAGAAGAAGTGGATGAGGCAATAAATAGGCTAAAAAGAAAAAAGGCAACAGGAGAAGATGGGATGGAGAACGAAGCGATGAGGTTTGGCGGAAAAGGGATTAGGGATGGGATGTGGAAGATCTACAACAAGATCTGGAAAGGGCAAGGTTGGCCGGAAGAGTGGACGGCAGGACTGGTGGTACCGCTTATCAAGAAAGGGGAAGGGAAGAAGGTAGAGGAATACAGAGGAATCACTCTCATGTCAGTCGGCTACAAAATATATGCAGAAATCATAAGGAAAAGGTTGGGGAGTCAGGTAGAACAAAAAGAAAGCATCCCACATAATCAGATGAGATTTAGAAAAGGGTTGGGAACTACAGACAATATCTACGTACTTAATTACTTAGTTAACCGAAATTTGGAAAAAAAGAAAGGGAAACTAGTCGCTTTGTTCGTAGATTTCAAAGCAGCGTTTGACTCAGTAAACAGAAAAGTGCTGTGGCAGGCCATGAAAGAGAGGGGTGTAGAGGAAAAGTTGGTGGAGAGGATAAAATAAATTTTTACTGAAACCAGGATTAGGGTGAAAATAGGAAAGAAAAAAGGGCAGGTTTGCTGGACAGGCAGAGGTCTAAGGTAAGGGTGCCCTTTGAGTCCGTTACTATTTAATATCCTACTGGCAGACTTACAGGAGAAGCTAAAGGAGTACGTTTGGAAGGACTACGTTTGGAAGCTGAACGGGCAAATAATGGAAAGGGTGGAGGAGTATTTTGCACGTTACAGCACAACAAGATATGTAAATAAATGAATAATGTAACACTATTTCCAATCGTTAGGACAAAAAGGGGAAACAATGCTCAAATCCTGGCATCCTCAGTGGTCAAAAGGTAATTGAAACATTACCTACCGTAGTCAGGCGCCAGACGCGTTCTTAGCGTCACTCCAAAAGGGGAGAAGGATTCATAATTTATTACTACTTTAGGAAAATCTCTGATGAAAAAGTCCCACTCAATCGGTAAAGGGGTCATTGTGGACGAGGAAAAACATTGTGACTTTTTAGTTTAAAAAAATTGAAACAAGTAAAAATTCTTTGCATTATAAATTTAAATGAAATTAAAGAGGATCGCTTCCTCATAAGTCAAGAGCGTTCCTGACTGAAGGGCGCAACCATTACGAAATCACAAATCGGCCTAAATCTAAATTGACACAAAAAAAGGAAACTCTAAACAAACGAAAGTATAGGCTCACATATTAATTACTGTTACATCGAAACGCGTCACAACCACCCAGTAGCGGCATTAATCATGCTCACGAACCCACTCAAATCACACAAGGAAAGAAAAGAAAACTCACTCAAAATAAAAAATCCATATAATGAAAGCTCTAGAGGCAGAATTAGATTATACTCTTTGCTGACGCTTACCTCAATCGGACGTAGTTTCCCACAATCCAGCCAGCCTGAGTATGGTTCCGCACGTAGTAAATAAATTTGTTTTACCTTACTCGAGTCGGTAAGGAATCAGTAGACGGTTCCACCGTGTGTTTATAGTGGCTTCGTAACAAGAGGCGCAACGACACTAGGTGCAGTGTGCAGTGGTGAGGTTGAGTGTGCACCAGTGAACGGTGTTGGCCATGGGTAATTCTGCGATATTAGATTTAAAATAGATCGTTAGAAGAAAGAAATTACTGACGCGATTCGTCTTTACAAAACAAATACAAAAATAATCTGTTTTCTTCTTGGACTGTAGTCCTACCTCAATTGGTTTCGACTGGAACAAAATTAAAATTTTCAATCTGAGAATAAAACTTGATCGTTCATAATCCCGTAATTATGCAGCTAACGTAAAAGTTATAATTCATAATTAAATCTACATCCTAAACTCTACACGAAAAGGCTTAAAACTAAATAGAGCTTGAGAAGCTTCACGAAACTTACACGAAGATGATTTAAAACTACAGTAGAAACAACACGAAACAGTTTACAAGTAACTATACATCAATGAACTAAGTGCCTATAAAACTTGCTCGTTAATTAGAGTCGTTTCAGGATAGCTTCTACCAGGGCTCCACAGTCTCCACAGTAATAACAGAGAATCCCCCTTGGCAGTGGACAATGGTTGAAGTCGTGATCCTGATAGTGACAATTCCAGCAACCATGTGGCTGTGGTGGCATTAGTGGTTGGCGCAGAGCTCTAGGAAGCACTTTATAGGCCCAATGTGAGCAAGATGCTGGTGATGGCTGTCGAGGCCCCATTAAAGTCACCCTCTGCTCGGAAAATTGGATAGAAGCAGAGGTAGGATTTGGAAGAATCCAAAGAGTGAGACTCGCGGATGTAAGCGAGAAGCTCTCGAAGTCCCTCAATTCCTCTGACCTGACAGCAGCAACCTGGGTTCTCCGATCGCGACTTCCTGTTTCGACAATGTCAACAAACTCGCTGCGAGATACCCCTATCTTTACCCTGGACCCCGAGACGAGACAGAAGGTGGAATCGCCCCTATTCTTTCTTTTATTCCGTTCGCTTCGGCGGGGTCCTTCGTTCTCCTCTTCCGTCCCTTGGGCCTGGAGCGAGATCGGGTTTTTGGTATCGCTCCTTTGGAATTTCCGGGGTCTACCTGGACCTCGACGGCGGAGAAGGTGCGTGACCGGGATACCGAGGGTTCTCCCACGCGGCCTTCCTCGTTTGTGGACTGGAAGGTGGTTTCCGATGGGATCGTCTCGGGCTCCCGAGATATCGCAGGTGTTATTTTGGTTGGGGACAGACTTGGGCTCACCTTTGCGGGTTGGTTTTCGGGGCCTACCCCGTTTTCTGGGCAGATTACTCTCCGAAGTTCCGGACTCGGGACCCTTATCGGTCTGTACGGACGGTCCTTGTATATTCCGGCATCCGTGGGGAAGCGATTCCTTCGGTCGGAGGGTTTCCGTGTTCAACCGGAGGAAGGATGCCTGATTGATAGTTCGGGATCTTCGACACTGAAGACGACAAGAGTGGCTCAGTCGCTTTGGAAGCACCTGCACCCTTTCCGGACGGAACTTCGGAATTTTCTTCCTCACCTTGAAACTGCGAAAAAGGGGTTTCTTTAATTAAATTCGAATCTATCGACCAGTAGTGTTTTAAATCTTTAATATGAGCTTTTTAAATTATCCCGAATTCATTTTGATTTCGTAAACTACTGGTGATACTACTTTTGTAACCTGGAAAGGACCTGCATATTTCGGAGCTAACTTCCTTGCAACATAATCTATATCCGACGACAGAATATAGGTTTTACGCCAAACAATGTCACCCACTTGGTAGCAAAATATCTCGTCTACGGCGATTATAGTATTTCGCCCGACGATCGGATGCTATATCCAAGTGATGTGCGACCAGATCTCTAAGAGCCGGCAATCGCTTAATTCTACATTCCCAATCCTCTACAGCTAACGGAACTATATCTAGAACTCCCTCTTCCTGCCTTCTTAGCGTTTTTGCCAATCTAGGCTCTTTACCATAGTTTAAGAACGCTGGCGACACACGAGTGGAACTATGCACAGCCGTCTTATACACAAAACGGAAATCGGGAAGATGTTCATCCCAGCTACGATGATCACCCTCTACAAAGGGTGATATCATGGTTTTAAGCACACAATTAACCCTCTCAACCGGATCAGCTTAAGCGTGATACGGTGGGGTAGTCGAGAGCCTAATCCCCAATTCCGATGCGGCTTTTGAAATCAGTTTGTTCACAAACTCAATGCCATTATCCGCAAACAGTACTTCCGGAGTCTCCTATCTAAAGATAACAGTGTCGTCAAATGCCTTCTGAACGCTAGTGGCATTGGCCTTTCGAAGAGGCAGAACCTCAATCCACTTAGTGAACATATCCTGGAAAACCAAGATGTAATGGTAACCAGAGCGACTCAGTGGGAACAGGCCCATTATTTCTGCTGATACCACTGACCAAGGCTGCTCTATCACCCTCTTCCCCATCAAACCCACTGGACCTGCCTGATCCACTTTCATTCTCTGACAAGTTTGGCATGCTCGTACGTACTTTGCAACGTCGTTGAACATGCCAGGCCAATAGTAAAGCAACGACATACGCTGGAAGATTTTGTCTACACCCAAATGTCTAGATTTTGTGGTGTCATGTGCCTCAGTAATCGCCCTGCCTCGAAGCTCCAATGGCAAAACCAGTTTCCATGCCTCTAAATCAGGCAACAATGGATCGGTAAGATAGTCGGGGCGATGGCAGTATAGTCGATTACCTTCCAGTCTCCAATTTGGAAACTGATAAGGCATGTCCTGGACCAATTTAGTTCTGCGAGTATACCACAAATCATTGGTCTTGCCGACAGCATACACCACTCCAGATCCTGGTTCGTACATGCGCGACAGTGCGTCTGGTGCGTGATGAAAGACACCCTTTCGATGTTTAACCGCAAAGTCGTGTTGTAACAACTTAAGAGCCCATCTACCCAGTCTCCCAGTAGGATCTCTCAAGTTATAGTGCCATCGGAGACTACTGTGGTCCGTAATCACCATGAAGTGATAGTCCTCCAAATATGGTCTAAACTTTTCAACCGCTCGTACCACCGCTAAACATTCTTGCTCCGTCACGGTGTAGTTTTTCTCAGCGCCTTGCATTGATCAACTTGCAAAGGCTATGCCGTGTTTGACGCCATCTTGGATTTGAGTGAGCACGGCCCCCAAACCCGTAGTACTTGCGCCTGTTTTTAAGCAGAATGTCAAACTGAAATCTGGCCTTGATAACGTTGGAGCGGCAATTAATTCGGATCTCAATTGTTGGAAAGCCTTTTCCTGGTCTTTCTCCCAATAAAACCTCTGATTTTTCTTCAATAATCGATGAAGAGGTTCTGCTTTTTGGGCGAAATCCTTTATAAATCACCTATACCACGAAACCATGCACAGAAAACGTCTAAGTTTGCGCAAAGTAGTCGGAGCAGAATATGATGTTACTGGCTCCATTTTATCCGGGTTTGGTTGCATTTCAGTTTTATCAACTAAATATCCGAGATAACGCACCTGACTAGAACTAAATTCGCTTTTAGCGGGGTTGACCGTGAGTCCGGCATTGATAATCACATCCAAAACCTTCTCTAACCAATAAATATGGCCTTCGAAGGTTTCATGGACCACAATAATATCATCCATGTACGCAAATGCGTCGGGCTCAAATTCTGGTGTTATCAGTCGATCAAAAAATCGCTGTAATGTTGCTGGAGCCCCCAATAACCGAATGGCATACGATTGTAATGATAAAGCCCCATGCCCGGTACTGGGAAAACAGTGAATTCTTTACACTCATTGGAGAGAGGAATCTGATGGAATGGTTGACTCAGGTTAATCTTAGAGATATATTGCGCAGATGAAAGCTTGTCTAAAATGCTGTTAATATTTCTCATTGGGTATGCGTCTTTCTTGGCTACTTCATTTAATTTCCTAAAGTCGATACAGAGCCTATAATCTCCATCTGGTTTTCTGATTATCACTTCCGGGTTACACCATTTGCTTTTACTGGGACTTATAATTCCATCAGCCTCAAGCTTTTGGACGGATCCTCTCAATGATTCTTCAACCTTGGGAGAAAGACGCCGATAAGCTTGCCTGATGGGAGAACTTCCCTGAATGTCTATACGGTGTTTCACCATGTGGGTAGCAGGAAGCTTAGTTGACACCGGAGGAATTTTCCTTTTAAGAAAATCTTCCAAATAAATGGCCTCGGAAGGCTTTAATTCCTTTATTCCAGCACATGCTTGCTCGACTGCATACGAGAGAGAAACATTAACATTTTCAGCACGATTATCTGATAATTCAGACGGCAAGATTGTTTCTAAACCAATTTCTTATCCCTGATAGGTTCGCCAAATACTGTTCCCTGTTATTTAGCGTACTCGTCTGCCATTTTGTATCCGCTATTTCGTTTTCTAAATTTTTGATATCGAATTCGTATTCAGCGACTCAAAACAAAACCCCGAGTAACATAATTTGGCCCATTTGATACTTTTAGCCAGCCTTTAGCGATTCGGTCCCACTGTGGAACGATATAAATGTGGAAAAAATCAGATAAAATAGTACAGAATACGCAATATTCTTACACATAAAGACGCGTATAACAAACAATTCTTTGCAAAATCGTGTGCCTAGAGTTCAGAAAGAGATTGATCTTGGAATAAGTGGAAGCTCAGCAAATAATAACAAGTGGTTCATGTAGGGTAGGGGTACTTTGGAAATTGTCGTAAATTTTACAACAGCGCGCCAGCTGAAAGGTTAAAAAAATGTAATGTGAATTTATAACTGATTAAAATTTATTAAAACAGGTCCGCAACACTCTGAGTGGCAGTACAAGAGCGGAATGTTATATTTGTGGAGCAGAGCCAATAAAAAGAAACGACTTGAGTATGGTGATAGAGAAAGAAGAGAAGAGGTCTTATTTTAAATTTGGTCTTTCTACACTTCATGCTCACATAAGAATATTCGAATCTCTTTTTAAAACTGCATACCGTCTGGATAGCAAACAATGAAAGGTAACTAATTTTTTCTCATCAATTATTTAAACATATAGATTTGCATATATTAAACAGTCTTTGAATGGAAAGTTCAGTAGAATCAAAAGAAAAAACCTTCTTTAAAAAAAAACGGCAACGATTCGGACGCAATGTGTGTCAAAAAACAAGGTTCATTCTGTTGATTCTGCTGACCTTTCCATCCGAAGACTGTTTTATATATTAAACAAAGGTCGAAATTGAAGAGAGATGCATACAAATGTGCAGTTTCGATTATATTTAAGGAAATATTTCTTATAATTGAATAACCTTTTGTAACCTTTTTAAATTAGATGAATGCCTATGATGGAAGCAAAGTTCTAAAGGAGTGGAAAAAAGAGAAAATCCAGAAAGCGTTTCAATCTAAAATGGTACCTAATGTGGATTTTCCAAGACAAGGGCAGGGAAACTCTAATAACGGCAACAGAGCTAGACGATTCTTCTCTAATCCGAAGCTTGCCGCCGCAATCGCAGGTGAAGCTTCAAACTTTCCTTTGTCACAATTATCTTGTATTTTTAATTGGTCTCCTTTAAATACAATTCGATTTTTTCAGCACTTGAAGAAGAACTTATAAATTGTTTCAGAGATATATTAATGGCTATATCTAGTGTATATATGTAGTATATCTAGAAATTTAAAAAGTTTCGTAGAGAGACTGTCAGATTTTATGTGGAACGTAATTGGTGGTATCTAATGACACAAACCGTCCATAATATTTTAATCCACGGACCTGATATGGCAAGTGAGTCTATTCTTCCTATTGGTTTATTATCAGAGAAAGCTTTGGAAGCCAGCAATAAAAATATCAGAAAATATTGAGAGCGATTTACAAGAAAATTATCTCGCGAAAAAACAAATGCGCGCATAAGAAAAATGACGAATCTCTAGATGACAGCGAAAGTGATTCTAATAAAACCGAAGAATTAGGAGAAAAATTTTCTATGTTTATCCTACAACTTACTACTATCCTAAAATTTTAATTATTTTGTTTTATTGTTATGTGACATTGAAAAAATTAAATTTTTTCATTTATTAAAAAATGAAGTTTTACATAATTAAATAATCCTGTGTAATTTACGCTTCCATTGAAAAAATACAAATTTTCGTTAACTTATCATGTTTTAAATCTACGTAAAATTTTTCAAACATTTTTATATTACATTTAATTCGCCGATTAGAACTAACAATTTCCCTTTTTAAGAAATCTTGAATTTTTTCTCAGAATCTTTAAAAATATCAAAATGACAATCTTTGTTAAGTTATCAAAACATTTTCCAATTTCGCGACGCAATTTTTTATCTGTCATTTTGCATTTTTAATTTTTTGTATCAAATTCATTATCAGTGACCTCCATAATACGTTACAAAAAACGTTAAAACCGATATTACAGTTTAGTATAACCTTTTACGATTTAGGGAAATCGGGTATGTATATCAAAAGGTAGTATAGTATTTATTAATAATCTATGAAAAATTTACTTTGGAAAATTAATATAAGTTCTACAAAACATGTGAACGAAAATGTGATATTTAAAATTCACTATATTAAATTGAAGCAAGACCATAATGTCAATTATTAAAAAGATTGAAATAATTTTTTCACATTTTGGAAGAGAGGATTTTTAAATTTTCTAAAGATTATACTAAAAATTATTAGTCATTCGAAAAAAATATGATGGTCAAAAATACGAAAACGACAAGTTCATAACCCGCCGTGAAACTCCACCAACTCACATTGCACAATTATAACACATAAATACGCACATTATCATTATACTTATTAGTATTTGTACACATGACAATGTACCCGTGTGGAAATCGCCTTATTTTGCCTTATTTAAAAAAAGGCTCCTGCCAGGCCCGGATCAGGTTGCCTGAATCATAAAGTTGTGAAACGGCCCTGATCAGGTTCGGATAGGGCCCGAATAGGCTAACCCTGTTTTTTATTCAGGCATCCTGAATTTCACTGCATTTACGGTACCTACGTGGCCCTGAAAATGGCCGGATAAGGGCGCCTCTGTTGGTGACAAGGGATACTTCATAAGGACCGCATTTAGGTACCGTACGAGTGCCATATTATATACCGTGTGTGACGCCTGTCAAATGTAATCGTGAGAATTTTGTATTTATATATGAGATATTTTTAATCGATAAAATGGATCGTATAGCACGAAAAAGAAAGCAAAGTCGCCTTCGAGTGAAAATAAGTCGAGCTGTCGAAAAGGTTTTGCAAGAGTTAAACACGTCGTCTTCTTCAAATGACTCTTCTGACTCTCCGCCTGCTAAAAATGCAAAAGGTAAGCCAATATTATGCGAGTATTTTTTTATTAACAGTTTTAGACACGAGAAATATTTTCTGTAGAGCAGATCCTTTAATTTTAAGAACAATAAAAAAGTATTCCAAACTTAAACTATAAATTTCTAAAAAAAAGTTGAGGTTTCCTGTGCATTTTGATACTTTAAGTGTGGAAATTTACCATTTCAATGGTAAAAAAAGTATTGAGTTAAAATAAAGTCACAGTTCCGCCATGTGATTTTGAAGTTCACCGTAAAAAAAAAGTTGATGGTAAAAACCTCATGAACAAGACGCGTTTCTACGAATGTATCTCAGGTGAGAGTCACTGGCTGTTAGTTGTGAAACATTTTCACTTCATTTATACATACGT
>NC_046663.1:120302895-120312615 GCF_010883055.1 Belonocnema kinseyi
TGCACTTTTTAATGAGGAGAATGAAGATTCATCTTAGTATTTTGTACGTAAATAGTTCGCATACTTTAAGTTAGTTTAATTTGTGATCAATATGTCACTTTTGTTTGCATTTGTTTTACATGTTTACTATATTTTTTCAATTTTGGTTTATCTTTTTGTGACTGTGATATTGTGGCATATCTCCCTTGATCTCATATATGTGTCGTGTTATCCCATGATTATCTCAGGAATAATATAAAGAATATCTAGCAGAGCGAAAATTTGGGTATCTCGAGGATATCCTGAGAAGATTGAGACGTTACAGGGATATTGAAATTTCCCACGTGAGATACTTTAATATTACCGAAATTTCTCGAAACTATCCTAGGATATCCTGGAAATATCCAAATTCTCGTCCTGCATAATATCCCCGGGTTCATTTCTGTTATATTCATGAGATGACTCGGTACATAAATGGGATATCCCGCAATATGGCTAGGCGTAGATTTCTATAGGTTTTATTGTTACCTCCGTGTGATAGCTTAACCAAAGTTAGATAATATATTGCAATGATATATTATAGATTTTAATGTTGAAAAAAAATCTATATAGAATCTTCATTTATGAAATCAAATGTAAAGGACTGCTTTAGTAACTAGTTCAAAATGTTTAGAAATGCTAGCCTAACTAGCTACATAATTATCGCAGAATAATGTACCGGAGATTTTCTACGAAGCAGTATTAAAAATTACACGAAATTTCACATTGTTCTCGTGAGTAATAAATTTACGATAATAAAACATTGTTTGAGCTGTGCATATGCACTTTTGTATTTATTTCACTGTGAAAAAAATCCAGGAATTTGATAGGTAAAAAATATGGCCCGGAAACGGGCCTTAATTTTTTTAAGGCACAAAAAAGGTTGCCTGACAGGAACCCTGTAAGGTTGCCTGATACGGCCCTTTTCATATTAAGCGTAACAGAACGTTATATGGGCCTGATAGGACTGACGGATCCGGACCTTACGTATAATAAGGCAACCTTTTCAGGGCCTGCTACTGCCCGGATTTCAATTTCCACACGGGTAGAATACACATTCGCTGATGTCACTAACTTAACCTTTACTTATATACATAATATGCAAACATATACATATAACACACGCATCACAATTTTTGGAATATTGAGAAACGGTATGGCCCTTAATAACTCGACTTAGAAAAATTTAAAATTAAGAGTAAAAAAAGGAAAATATTCTGTTTTAATAAGGTCAAAAACTGGGATTGAATTAAATTCAAAAATATCTATAGGTTTTTCATTTTTTTTAAATCACCTTGTTCCCGCCTCACATACGGCTTGGTTATATAAGTAACAGTGCTGGGTCAAAAATTGCAGGTGCCCTGAACTTAATACAAATTTTGTATAAATCAAGTATATTATTATACAATTACAAGGCCAACCATTTATAAGAAAAAAGAGCAATAAATAAAATAATTCCTCATTTTTTGCAAACACATGTCGTCTTTGAAATCCCTGAAATCTTTATGAAATCTTTGAAACCTTTTGAAATCCTTGTGAATTCATTGAAATCTCTTGAAGTACTTAAAATCTTTGTGAAATCTTGAAATTTCTGTAAATTCTTTTGGAGTCATTCTCAATTTTTGTAAAATGTTCGAAATCTCTACAGGTATGATTTTGGCCCACCTTAATGTACACGCCTCTTTTCAATCGTTCAAATCCATAAAATCTTCGTAAAACGTTCATAAATCTTTGTAAGACATTGAAATTCTTAATATTTTCAACTAATAACTTTTATAATTTGTAAGTTTAATATAAAAAAAAAATGTATACTTTCGCCAATCATGACGACTCTTGCTTAAAAACAAAACACTGGAAAACACGTGTCTATACATGAATCTTGACCAGTTTAGCGGGAAACACAAAGTGCTCCGATTCACATCGTGAGCACTCGGCTATGAGGAACAATCGGCGGATTCGGCTAACCTCGGAAGATTATCGGAGCTATTTGGATTTTTTGATATAGTGCTTTGCAATTTCCTCAACTGAAGATTACAATTTCTGTAAGCGTCTATCACAGAAAATAAACGTATCTCTTATTACCTTTCACTTTCACTTTGACTATATTAATTTGTAGAATATTTATATTAACTTTTGTACCACAATCTATTATATCCTGTAATTGTTTTTATATTATTTGAATATGTCACACATGACAATATGTCATACGTATATGTCATACATGACAAAAGTTATAGAACCATCAGGACAACTAGAACAAAGTTACCACTAGTGCCGCCGCATGGCCATTTTTAACAAATGGACCATTTTTCAACTCTCAGTGGCAGGAGGCCGCTTTTACCATATTATTTATATTTATTCATATTTGATGATGGATTTCTAAAACAACGAATTTTTGAAAAACTTTAAAAGTGCAGTGTAAGTGTGAAGTTCACACATCATTCTTGAAAAGGCGATAACTTTATGATTTTATCGTCTAAACGCTGAAAATTTGTTTCCAAACAATGCCAAACGATACCATATTAAAAATTATATTTTTTTAAAACATGTAGTGCTATCTTCACGTACGGTACACACACCAATTGGCGTTCTCCCACTACGTGTGCTATTTTTCTCATGGTGATCATGATTCTAGTTCGCACTTCGGTGCGCATGCGTTGGCTTCAGACTGATTCTGCAGTCGTGTATATTCAGCCATGATCAGGTAGTGTGTGATTTCATAGATAGAGGTGAAACGGTATTTTTGTTATCTGAAACAAATTATGCGAACTGCGCAGTAGGGCAGAACGTTGTATTTCGACGAGATGTCAAAATGTCAAAGCGGACCACGAACCTGGAGGGGGAAGTGTTACCCGCGCTTACTTATGGGCGGGTACTCCCTCCCTTCCTAAAACCGTCACGCACGGGCTCACATAGGCGGAAATTTTGAAGCTTTGCTTATGGGAAATTTTCTTTATATCTGGAGGTTGGATTTTTTAAGAAATCTAAGAACGTGAGAAACCACCCAAATGGAGGGATTAACAAATAATTGATTCCTATGGAATGGCGGTAGAAATTTAAGAGCCTTCGAAAGACCCTTAAGAAGGCTAGGACGAAAAGCATTGAATCTGGGACATTGCCATAGGACGTATTCATGGTCTTCGTCTATTTCAGGGTTGTAACGGCAACTAGGCGAGTCTTTGATGTTCTTACGCGCTAGGCTAGCTGTGGATTTTATAAAAGTGATTTGTGTAAAAAGTACTAAAACGCTTTCCTCTTGTTTCACAATAGTCTTGGAAAATTTTATTGAGGTGTTCTCGAAAAGAGCTGACAAAGTTCGATGGGGGAAGCCTTATGCTTAGGAGAGAGATATTAGAACTAGCGTATTTCGCGGTTACACCTGCGAGCTCATTTCCCGAAATTCCCTTATGGCCTGGTACCCATGCTAGGCTAATATTACATTCAAGCGCGGTAAGGGAGGCAAGACGATTTCTGATCAGTAAGATAAGCTGAGATTTAATTTTGATGTGGTTAGTTCAAGAGACACTTTTTAAGACACTTAACGAGTCCGTAAAAATAACAGCTTCTTTAAATTGATGGTTTATAATGAAATCTAATCTATAAAAAATGGCTATTGCTATAATAAACAAAATGGATGCAGAGTAATTAATTTTCCATGAGCGTGTAAATGGCCCAGCGCGGCAAACCGAGGCGCAACCCGCAGATTTGCCATCTTGAGACTTTGAGTCGTCCGTATAGAAAATCAAGGAGTCTCTAAACTCCTCAATAGCATTCTGGAAGAAAGATGGTAAGTCAGGAGATGTTTTGAGTCAGAAAACCTATTTGAACATTTATTTGAGGAGAGAAAGTATATCACTGCATGGAAATTCAAAGAGAGGATGATGAAAAGGTCTGCGTATTTGGAGCATAATATTCCAGGTTTTCTTAAAGTCTACTATGAGTGCAAAAATGTCTGAGATTCTATAAGGGTGGTTTTGATGTGTGTTATTCCAAAGGTCCTCAAGCTTGTTTGTTAGGGAGTGACTAAGATTTACAAACATCTTTACGATATATGTTTTTGCTAGAAAATTGAATCGAAATTTAAGGGGGGGGGGGGGTTCACATGTTTCTGCTAAAACTAAATTTATGGAGGTACTTGTCCTATAGCCTACGGCTAATCTCAGGGCTTGGTTTTTAATTTTTTCATCGAAGAACTTACGGTTTTGGAATGTTCTAAATATGAAAACCATTGCCTGAACAACTTCTGATGAGAGATTCATAAGCCGTTATAAGAGTATATGGGTGGGCACCCCACCGCATGCCTCTCCAGACTCTGATGATATTTAGGGTTTTTCTGAATTTATCAATAGTTATTAAGATTTGATGTATATATGGGGTCATCCAAATTTAATTTAATTTTGTTAAAAAGAACTAATTTTGGTTTTCAGGGAAAATTTCTAATCCGCGTTCATATAAAAAATCTGGAAATGCATTTAAACATTGTTGGAGACATGTAATGCAAAGTGCGGTATCACTGGATCCAAATAAAATTACTATATAATCTGCAAATTCGAATATGACACACCCTGCCGGCAAAAGTCGATAGAACTTGCGATTATAAACTGAATACATTATGGGACTCAGAATGAAGCCCTGGGGAGGGCCTACCGTGCTTACGCTAGGTCCAACCAACTCGCCATTAATATTGAAATAAATTTTCTTGTATGAAACGAAGTTGTAGAAAAATTTAGCTATATTTTTAGGTACGCTTAAATCTCTAAGATCTTCTACTAAAATTTGGGTGATTACGCTGGGAAAGGTCCCTTTTAGGTCTAAAAAAAATCTGCTGTGACCTCACCCTTGACAAATCCCGTCCAAATTTCCGTGGAAAGTAAGTAACCAAAAAGGTGTTCCAGGAAGGTGGAAAGGAGCCAGACAATAAGATGTTATAGATTAAAACAAATAGTATAAGCTTCAGAAGAAAAGTGATTAATGTTATTATTATCAATTTTATCTAATCCGGGGGAAGATTTATTTTTTAAGGAAAAAATGGCTATAGTAAGTTAATTTTCAGTGAATAGAGCCTCAAGGAATTGGTTGGTCCTAAAATCACTGGGAAACCTATCATGCAAGACAGTATAAGGACACATCTTAGCTGCGAGATCGTGTAGTTTTAAAATCACGCTGCTATCTGCCGAGCAGGACGCGTTTGCTGGCTGAGTGAATCTATTTTTAAATGCCTTAATAACTCTCTAAATTCTGGAGATAGATGATGTTCTATCAAGTGATTCGCAAAAGCTTTGAAAGGACGTTCTTCTGGCTTTATTGAGGGTGCGTTTAGCTTTAGCTGTAAGTTTTTTATAATTTAAATAGTTGAGATAATTATATCATTTTCTAAACTTAATAGAAACTTTACGCCTTTCCTTAATATCATTATTGCATGTCTCATTCCACCAAGGAGCTGAACGAAAGGTTTGTTTCTAAACGGGTGGCCACGGGTTGATGGTTTGGTAGTGGCTAAGGGTACCCCGGATGACAAGATAGCCTCATCCACGCATTCAACAAAAGAATTGTAGCTAGAGATGGAATCCGATGTCGGTAGAGGAATGCCAGTTGATTCTTTTTAAGCTATATTTGTGTGAATAGTAGTTGGAAATAAGTACTTGCACACCCAGACAAGTGACCACTGGGTACTAGTCACTGCCTAGTGCGTCATCCCATACATCATGTGCACAAAAGATAAAAAGTTGAGGGCTTACAAAAGCCCTAACCCATCGACTGTGATGTGAATTAAAATCCCCGCATAATTCGCAAAACATCGACCAGTGCCATACTAAGTCTGTGAAAGATTTGTAGAGAGAGAAGAGATACTTGCTGATAGGAAGTTAATTAAGTTGTGGCATTCCTCTGTTTTTAGGAAATTGCCAGAGGAAAGAACGTTGATGAAATTAGTTAGCATTAAAAGTAGTTTGCCGATGATTGTAAGTAAGTTCGAAGATGAGGAGGGGACTAGGGTGCTTAGAGGGGGAGATAGGAGGTGGGGGTGAGGAAGGATTGAAAGTAGAGTAGAATTGTAGGAGAGGATTACAATTTTGATTCTTTGTAGAATCTGTTTGGTTAGGAGAAACAGAGGGGCTTCCTATCGTTAGTGCCCCTACAGGGCGTAGAGCAAAGCCGTTGGGGAGGGAGCTTGGCATCCTTGTGTTACACAAGGATGAGAAGGAAGGGTTGGGAGCTGAGTTCCTGCGACGATTGGCGAATTCGGTCAGATGAGACGGTTTATTTTTATTTTTTCTAGGGTTCATGAGGGAGGGGGGATTTTCTGAGCTAGGAGTGATAGGTGTGTGGACAGAGGTGCGCAAGGCTTCTTAGAAAACTAACGAAGGAGATTACGCGGGAGTAATCGGGGGAGGAACATTTCTGAATCCAGGGTAGTTGTTTGCGTTGAAACGGGAGTCATGATGAGGTTGTTTGTTGGTTTTCTTGGGGCTAAGGATGGCTTTAGCCTCCACGAATGTTAGGCAGTTGTGAATGGCATAGTAGCGAAAGTCTCTTTGGAATATGTATTCCGGGAATTCTCTAGTGGGGTCCTGAGCAGTGTATGCAATTAGGGGTTCCATTCGCGTCAAGGCAGGGGGAAGCATCGGCGTGCGCGTCCTCACTGCAACATTTACAGCGAGCTTTAGAGCGCTATTGTTGGCTGATATGTCCATATCGGAGACATTTCCAGCAAATTTTAACTGGCGAGACGTAAGATTCTACGGTCGTTCAGATAATTTTAAATAGCTACTTTTCCCGGATGGGTTCTACCTTTGAAGGTTAGCAAAATGGAGCGCGAGGAGACGTAGGAAACTTTGCTGACGTGAATGGCCAGTCTCTCGTCTTACAGGGTCTCTACTTTGCTCTACAAAAACATGCAATAACATAGCAAAAATTCATAAAAATTACAAATTAAATATGAAAATCCCTTTTAAATAATTTTTTCTTTACATTGTAGAGTCAGGTAGTAAATAAGGCATCTTATGTTAATTAATAACTTACAAACATAATTTTAAAAATAAATGACGAATACACGAATGAATGAAAAAAATGGCCTGAAATATATATTATTACCAAATTATAAAATTTCCCAAATTTAAAAAAACTACAAGATTTTTAATTGAAAAAAAATCCCAAATTTAACAATATCCGAAACTAAAATTCACCGACTTTAAGACTGACTTATAAAATACAGGAATTATTAAATTTCCACAAACATTTCAATTCTCCAAATTTAGAACTGCTGAATATAGTTCATTAATTATTCATTTATAAGCTATTTATGAAATTATAAATAAGGCAAACAATTTAATTAATCATTAACTTTTTGGGAAAATTTTAATTTCAAGAATAAAAATATTTATGGCAATTTAGCAATTCATTTATTTTATAATTCGGCAGTTTTATAACTCAAACACTTATAAGTATAGTGACAAAGAACTTTTTTATATTGCCGTCTTATAATATATTGCTACTATATAATAGATTATTATATCTATATATTACAAACAAGAGAAATGATAAATCATAAAATATTGTTTTCTATTACTCTATCACCTTATAATCTTCTAAATTTACACAGAAATTTAAAGAAAGCTTGTTTATTCCCTTGAAAACTTTCGAAATAAGTTTAAAATTCGTTTAAAATTCGTTCAAAATCGTTCTAATTCGTTTTGAATCTCGTCAATTCTACTCAATATTTCTTAAATTTACTCGATTTCTTTTATTTCTTATTTTCTAATCTTAGCAATTTGATGCATTATGATTTAAAATCTTCTAATCTCTTTTTCGAAATTTTACAAAATCGTTTTATATGTTAAAAAACCATTTTTAATTTTCTCTTAAAGTTCATTGTTTAAAATAAAAAATTATTTAAAATTTCCACATAAATATAAGGATCATTCTTTTTTTTTAATCTTGTCAAGCTTTCTAAACTTTGTATTCTCTAAAAATTATTTAAAATTTTCCTGCATTTTTCATTTATCCTGCAAAAGTTAAAAAATTGCTTTGCTATCGTTCAGATTCTTCCTCGACAGTTTTTGAAATCTTTTAAAATCTTTGTATATAATCTCTCGTATTAATTGTTCGAAATAAACAATTACTTTAATTTTTTCTAGAAACTTAGCAAAATGGAGCGCGAGGAGACGTAGGAAATTTTGCTGGAATCTTTTTTAACATTTTTTCGGTTTAGACGACGAACATCTACAATTTAGATCGACTGGATGTTGCTGAGGATAACTAGATTGTCTTTTATTTCATTTTCTGACCAATAAAGAGCGATACCGCCAATGGCACCTTGGAAAGTAACAAAATATGATGGGATGGAGGCCCTCAAACCCATGCTCTTAGAGGATTTATCACTTAGAATCATATTGGCTTGGCGTGCTGATTTTACCATAACTAGCAGTTTACCGAATCCAGAGCTTTTAACGTCTACGATGTAATTCTTAAACGCGTTGTTGAGTAATTTTGCATATTTAAATCTATCAAGATCTTTATTCGCAAGGTCAGAGTTAGCAAGGCATTCTAAAATCACCTTACACGATCCCCGTTCACTTTCTTCGTAACGATATTCGAGAATAGGCTGGGTACGGGGGGCTGTTGCTTCGTAAGTGTCGTAAGTTTGTATTCCGGTGATCGTGCCAGTACTGTTAAGGACAGAGTGATCCATAAGTTCAAAGTCATCATTGGCCTTCGGGAGAGGCTGAGAAAAAGCGTTTGTAATGTCACTGTCCTCTGTCTTGTGTCGTTTCGACTTCCTCATCGTAAGGAAGCATTCGCGCCTTTAAAAACATCTGGGGTTGGTTTTCTGTGAGGGTCGGTGTTTTTTTATTCATCAGGGGGTCTGGTGGGTTCTTGTTTGAGCCCATGCCTCCGTCTAGGGAAGTTCTCGCGCAAAGCTGTAAGCCCACGTGCGGAGCACCGGCCGCCTTAAAGATTATGCTGTTTGAAAGCAGAGCTTTTCTTCAGCGTCCAGACAATTAACATCGATAACAGATGGATTATTAATAACAATGAAGAAGCCAAACTCCCGTAGGGAGTCCACACTCAATTCGAGTGTGCAAAAAAAAGTTAAATTTAAATAAAATACATAAACTTACAAAAAAAAATTGTAATTGTTTTCAACATAATAGTAAAATTTTTTAACAAAAACTTAAATTTGCATCCAAAAAGCTAAATTATCAACTCAAAAAAGCCAGGTTTAATAAAATACATGAATTTTGCACAAAAGAAATTTATTTTCCATCAAGACGTTCTTGGTAGAAAATGAATCTTTTTTGCGAAAATTTAACTATGATTAAACTTTAATTTTTTGTATAGAAAATTATTTTTGATGGAAATTAAATTTCTTTTGTGCAAAGTTCATGTATTTCATATGAAAATGCCCTTTTTAGTATACAATTTAGCTTTTTGGATGAAAATTTAACTTTTTGTGTAAAAATTTTACTATTATCTTGAAAACAGTTTTTAAATTTTTTTGTTAATTTATGTATTTTATTTAAAATGTATATTTTTTTTTGCAGAAAACTAATTGTTTGAGTTGAAAGTTTATCCATTGCTATTGAAAGTTAGTCAACTGTCCGATCCCTGAGCCGGTACCTCTGGAAATTTTTCAATGTACCTTTACCGAGTTTCTGGTGGTTCGGAACCCACCTTAAGCTGTAGGTCCCCCCATCGTGTACT
>NC_046663.1:120312715-120320253 GCF_010883055.1 Belonocnema kinseyi
CAGGTTTTGTCCAATATGTCTGGGCAGACTGCTCTCATCAGATCACTTGATTGCATTATAAAAATGCGTCCGTGACTGATGATATATACCGGGAGAGCCCCGCGCAAAATGATCAAATAAAAATCCAACTCTAACCAAAAATGCCTTCGACATATTGGGCAGTATAAGCCTGTGACAATATTTCGCCACAGAAATGTTTATAATAATAATAATAGCCTCGGTGGCTCAGTTGGTTAGACACTTGGACTTCACCTCACAGGTGCGGGGTTCGATCCCTGAGCCGGTACCTCTGGAAATTTTTCAATGTACCTTTACCGAGGTTCTGGTGGTTCAGAACCCACCTTAAGCTGTAGGCCCCCCATCGTGTACTTGACTGCAACCCAGTCCGTCAATGATGGGGTAAAAACCAGGCTTTGTCCGATATATCTGGGCAGACTGCTCTCATCAGATCACTTGATTGCATTATAAAAATGCGTCCGTGACTGATGATATATACCGGGAGAGCCCCGTGCAAAATGATCAAATAATAATAGCCTCGGTGGCTCAGTTGGTTAGACACTCGGACTTCACCTCAGAGGTCCGGGGTTCGATCCCTGAGCCGGTACCTCTAGAAATTTTTCAATGTACCTTTACCGAGGTTCTGGTGGTTCGGAACCCACCTTAAGCTGTAGGTCCCCCCATCGTGTACTTGACTGCAACCCAGTCCGTCAATGATGGGGTAAAAACCAGGTGTCGTCCAATATGTCTGGGCAGACTGCTCTCATCAGATCACTTGATTGCATTATAAAAATGCGTCCGTGACTGATGATATATACCGGGACAGCCCCGTGCAAAAATGATCAAATAAAAAAATTTTAAAAATCCAACTCTAATCAAAAATGCCTTCGACGTGTTGGAGAGTATAAGCCTGTGACCACATTTCGACAAAGAAATGTTTTTATATAATAGTAATAATATCCATATTATAAATACCTGAAAAATATAACCTCATAATCGACGCATGCATGAAACTAAGAATCACTCAGAACATCACAATCGCCAATTTCTATCAAATGTGGATCGAGCTATAAATAGAAGACCACCGAAGTTTTCCGACAGCTTTCAGATCAGCAATCATCGTGCAGCAGAAAACCTGAGAAACCCGAAGTTCGAGTAGTGAATTTTTGGCTACATGTGAAATTACAGTGGAAATCATACACCTTCTGTTTTGCGGCTCCCGAACGGTAGGTATGGTGGGGGTAAATTTCATCCACGATCTCGCAGCTTTGCTCCTATACCGTGTCGTAAGTCGAAAATCGAACGGACCACTTTTTTAACATGTGGACATAAAAAGAAAGGTTTGTTCGATTTTCAATTTTGAAACAGCAATGGAGTCCCACTGCAGGTGGCGCAAAAATCGAATGCATGAAATTTAAATTTCATTATACTTTGCTATTATAGCTATGAATGAAAGTGCCTTGCAATAAAGTTCTCCTAATTATTTCACTCTTTGCTTTTGTCTTTTGTGTAAGATAACTTTTTTGTTTAAATTGTTTTTTTAATCATTGGGGGAAAAAACTAAATCACTTAAAAATGTACTGCAAAAAGTTTAAGAGTTCAAAAAACCGCAACTTTTTAGCACTTATCTCTAAGAGAAGATATAATATATAAGCTAATAATAGATAATAGATTCAAGATATAATAGATAATAATTATAAATTGTTTAAACAATTGTGTTTGTTAACATGCATTCTTAATCACTTTACTAAGTAAAAATTGGGTAAACAGTTAAACATTTCGTAAAAAACGCAACTATATAATATTAATAAAATTGAATATTAATTAATTAAGCAATTAATTTATTAATTTTGCAAAAAGTGGAAAAATGCTAAAAAGAACGTCTTTAACTATCATGTTATCAGTACAAAGTGTTATTTTATGTACTAGAAACAATTTGCATAAAAAACCGCAAAAAAATCATAGGTAGCGCCAAAAACTCGTAGACACCATTTTTTCACTAATGGGGTTTTTTGGAACTCTAAAAACAGACTTAGGGCGTTTGTTTTTGAGAAAGTAATTATTCATTTGTTAGCTATTTGCAGGCAACCAATTCGACAGAAATACCGGGGGAGAGCATCAATCGGGATACTGCAGTGAAAGAGGAATTGGAGCGTCTCTATCACGAAAGTGCGAAGTTTGAAACGAAAATGGAAAACAGATACAATTTAAGAACGAAATTTGCTGCAAAGCATCCTAATATACAGGAATACGCACTAAGAGATCTTATCGCTAAGGTGAAGGACATGAGGACTAATCTACATGTAACAGAAGACCGAGCAATGTAGATTAAACAACAGGTTGATTTGGCGTGCAAAAACGACGGCAATGAACATCAGTTAGAGGAAGCCGCATCAAACGGTCAAGCAGGAGCAATTGGTGTTCTTCCTCAACCTATTGATGATCCAACACCACCACATCCTCCAGAGGTGAATGGCATTATACAACCAAAGGCAGGAGCAGAGGTTCAGCAACCAAAAAATATACGAAAATGGAAATACCCTATGAAGAGAGGTGTTATGCGTCTTTATTTTTTGACAAAGAAATGTGGGCAAAGTGTGAAGAAAGAACATTATAGACTTTTCTTACTTAAATACCCAGAGCTAGCTCCAAAAATAAATGAACAGAATCTGGCAGATCAAAAACGCTCAATATCTGTACACAGATTACTTCCGGCTGTTGAAATAGCTGCTATCAAAAAGAAAGTGAAACAGCAGCTTCCTATTGATGAACTCGCCTTGGAAGATGCGGACAACGAAGACTTGATTGAAGTGGAAGGCATAGGTGCTGGGGTATTAATAACGACGATGTGGATAGAGGAATTCCAGAACAACTACAGCACCTTGAAAGGAATTTTGGTCATGCTTTACTAGAGTTCAGATATGTAGAACCAACACTAAGGCATTCTCTACCCAAATTAAACATCACAAATAATCTGCGTGCACTAATAGCACATCTCGACAGCAAGGTTTCACCTACGTATGTGAAGGTAGCACAAACTCCTCTAAAGGTGCAAACTCTAGTATACTGTGTAGTTGTGGCACCCGTTAGAACGTTGGGCCGGTAAACTAGGCCTGCAAGTGCAGTTTTTATCCCAGCGAGGGTTCAAGATCCACCATGGAAGATCAGGTTGGATATAGATGTCAGCAAATTGTGTCGATGAACTCAATATAAAAAAGGAAATAGAGCCAGAAAGTTGATAAACCATGTTCCTAAAATCATCCACCCTCGGTTCATCGAGACATTAACACCAGCAATATTGGATGAGATTATAGACTCCCAACGACAGAAACTTGATGTTCTCACTGTCAGACTGCGTCGGTACAAGAAAATTAGTTGCTCGAAGGAACAAAATCGAAACTTTCAGACAGATAAAAGAAGGTTCTATCGTGAACTCAGAATTTAGCCAAGCATGTCCAGGAATCCTAAACATGCAGTCATGGTGATGAGGAGTGCTGCCCAAAATTTTATTTATTTTTAACACTAAAATGCACTGCATGTCCAGGAGGGAGTATCACACTTCTGTTATCTTATTTAATTAACAATACAATAATATATATTTTTTTAAAAAGTCTTTCTAAACCTCACCTTTATAAATTACAGTCACATAACCAAACTCCAATAATGCTTATCTTAAATTAGTATTATAACGACAAATGTAACTAGTTTTACATCCATATGTATCCCTGACGAGACTTGGTGTCACCCAGCGAAAGCTTGTTTTTTAATAAAAAACTAAGTACCATATCACGACTAGTAGATCAACACCGTCATTCCATCGACACAATATTAATAAACGGCAAACCGTACGGAGCATTATCGAAGGATTGTAAGAAAAACGTGTGTTTCGTTTCATTTTTTCGAAATGGTAACAACATAGTGTCACCTCTTAAAAAAGTATCAAATACTATTAACAGTGTGGCGAGCCCGAGGCCTGTCACATTTGTTTGGACTTTCTATCTTGTACCACTAAACTTACGTTTTTAAGAATAACCGAATTTTCAGCCAAGTTACAACTACTTTTGGCTTCGTAGTTTTGGAATACCAAGAATATCGATATTTTCAATAAATATCAAATAAGTCCATGTGGACAGAAGAGACAGCGGGGGGGGGGGGGCAAGAAGTGGTAATTGGCCACGTGGTAACTACCTTTTTATAAAATTTAAAAAAGGGATATTACGCATTCTGGTGCATTTTTATTTAAAAAAATGAAAGAATTTTTAAATTTAAACAAATTCCACTACAGAACAAAAAAATTTTTAAATCCGACGAATAAAGTTAAACCGTGCTAAATTCATTTTTCGATTAAATTAAGGATTCTTAAAAAATCGTCTTTTCTCGCTTTTTACACCTATTTCAGTGAGAAAAATTAAAGTTTTGACATTTTTACCCAACAATGAGATATTTCAATGTCTTCAAATATTTCAAAATTGGAAACAATTCAAACTTAATTCATAAATTATACTAAAAAAATATTCCATTTTTTTAGTAATTAGATAGTAATTTACCAGTATTTGGACAGGATTACAAAAGTTATTTTTTCTGTTCACTAGTTTTATTTTTTTTTAAACAAATGAAACTATTATAGATTTTAGATGACTTTCTTAACGAATTATGAGCCTAATTCATAAATAAACGCAGGAAAATCGAAACAGTGCTAATTCCATTGCCATTTCCATGTTTGTTTTTTCTGTAAAATTGGTTTGGTGGATGTTAGCACCGTTAAGCTATCCCCACTTCAATTCTTTACGAAAACTGCATGTCCTAAAGTAAAAATTAAAATCCTTAACATAATTTCCTGTTCTGAAGTGAACTTAAAATGAAAATTATAATTCTTTATAGAAATGTACTGTGCCAATTGTCAAAATAATAATTCTTCACTGAAATTTCCTGTACCAAATTCAATATTATAATTTTTTTCTGAAATTATTCGTCTGAACTTAGAATTCAAGCAATAAAATATATTTAAACATTTTTAAATTGCATATCATTAGATTCGAGAGAAAAATCCCGAACACTAAATCAAATTCCCGCTCATTTCCCGGTTTCCCTGTCAGGTAGACACTCTGATAATATACCTTTAACAGGCTGGTACTTTTCTGGGGTGAAAGACTTTATGCCGCCATCTTCACCGAGGTCTTCATTTCCGGAATTTTTTTTACGAAGGGATCTCTGGCGCAAAGTGTCTCTGCCCCACAATGTTTCGGCCACGTCTCGAACGAATAGCGAATCATTTTTCATAAGCATTAGGGCCCACACGTCCTCGTATACGTATTTCCCACCACCAATATACACCTATTCAAAGGAATAATTGTAAATAAAAAATATTTTAAATATTGCAGGGTAATATATATTATTGTTTCATTACCAATATTTATTTACGAATTATATAATTAAAAATCTTGAGAAATCATAGCTGAAACCACATGACAGAATACATATAATTTTTTACTTAAAATCAAATTTTAAAATTAAGAAAATATTAATGATTCATAATGCCATTACAGCAGAGTGTCAAGAGAAATTTCGTTTTCAAATTTTCGGCGAATTTCCGGATTTCCCGGATCGAAATGAACGTTTTTCCAGTTTTCTCTTGTTATATATGTGTCTCCATTTCACACGTTCTTCTTAGTTCCAGAAGTACCAAAAGATACAAGACAAGTTGAAAAAATTTATATTCCTTTGAATGTATAGGTAGTAATAAGAGTTTCATTATTTCTAAATCAACATTTAAGACAGGGCCAGAAAAACGTTTAAAAATTGTTACGACTTATTTGTTCCAAGTTGAGATCTTGTTCAAATCCATTGAAAAATTAGCTTAGTTTTGTGAAAATGTCGATTAAATTCGATTGTTATTGCCATTTGATATGATACTTTTTCCTATTATTATAATTCCAAAACTTGTGAAGAAAATATTTAATATGAAATACTCGCTCTTTAAATTAATTATCACTCACAACGAAAAAAAAGCATAAAAATATTTTGTTTTAATAATTGGAAACTTCCACCTTGCATGTGCTGATTATAAATAGCATAAAATAAGTGACATAACTACTCATAAAAAAAAGTAACATTTGTAAAAGAAAAGTCGAATAAAAAATTCTTCAGAATTAATAAATACTTTGATGATTGCAAAAACATGAAAAAAATTTATTCGAAGAACGTATAATCTCGACCTCGTTGAATTTGAAATTTTTTACCTTAAAACTGATAATTTTAAGAGACTAGCCGATGGACTGGGCATTTTGGAAATCAGAATTTCAGATTCAAAAGTCTTTTTAGTTAAACAAATTTAGAAAATGTCCGATTAAAACTTTATAAACTATTCAAATTTTTTGTTCAATTCCAAATCGTTATTCAAATATTTTTTAGTCTAAAATATTGAATTTTTAACCTGTGCAATTGTCTACCCAAAATAAGCAATTATAAATAGGATGTTCAACACTAAACGATTTGAAACTGAATTGTTTTCAATAAAAAGGCTTAAATCGTTGAAATTTCAAACTGCTAAATTTAAACTTTAAACGTTATAATTTTAATTGTTTCATTTTGTTGAATTTTTAGCTTGTAATGAACATTTTAAATGTTGATGTATAGATAACTATGAAACAATTACTGATATCTAGCGAATTTAATTCAAAATAATATAAATTTTTATTCAAAAGGTATTTAGATTTAAATGAAATTCAATATCGTTCCATTTTTAATTTTCGAACTGAAATTGCCTTAAAGTAATATTATTTTCAACATTTAGAAATATATTGATTCATTCATTAACTTAGAGCATTGAAAATGATAACGTGGATTTATTTTTGAGCACGCCAGAGCAAAAGAAAGACTCCTCAGAGTCGTGAGGAAACACAAGAAAAGTGTCTTTAGAAAGAGAAAGTCTTACGCAGAATGCCTGAAGAGCAAGACACGCAAGGATAGTTGTCTCGCTTTTCCTCACGACTATGAAAAATCTTTTCTTTTGCTCTGGCGTTTTCATTCTAGAACCAGAAGTCTTTCAACTGCTCCATTTTGTAAACGTCAACAATTTCAAAACGCGGCATTTCACGGCATTTCATTGAATATTGTTTAGAATGTTTATAGCATCCATTTTATACATGTAAATCATTCGGCGTTAAAAAAAAATGTAATTCAATGATTAAACTTAAAAATTCAGAAAAATGTCCTTTAAGTAGTTCAATTTGCAATTTATTTTGTATTTGAGTACTTTCAATGATAAAATTGTTAGCTTTTAGCGTTCGAATTTTGTAATTTTAATATTTGAAAAATTTCATTGTGATCCAAGAATAAACCATGAAATGACAGAGATTTTTTCCTTTTTGCATTGCATCAGACCACTGTAAAAAAATAGGACCATAATACGATCTGTAATTTACTAGAAATCGTAAAAAGTTTTCTCTCGATTTGACCTTCCAATGACCTTGAACCTGACGCGATAAAAGTCAAATGACGCCAGATTTGTATTCGGCGACCCCGAAAACCATAGTAAACCC
>NC_046663.1:120320353-120338045 GCF_010883055.1 Belonocnema kinseyi
CGGGATACTTATAAGATACTACCATGATTTTTTCAGATTTTTTGGTCCAAAAATAAATTAGGCCAAAAACCGGCCTTACCGACCCTCCCCCTTTATGACCAAAGATTTTCCGGAACTGCTAAAGAATCCCTGGAATTTTCCCATATGTTTTTTATTGCACCAAAATCCCAGTAAATTTCCAGTTTTCTTGGGTACATGCCACAAATATATTTCGCAGACACCCTGAAACTTTAATCTCTAACTTTTTTCTGGCACAATAATCTTAATTGGATACCCGGCAAAATTGAACAATTTTTAATAAAAGGCTATGTAATAAGAAAGGTGCAGAAATGAAATAAAATATATCAAAAAACGTCTGTTGGGTCCTAAATGTTAATACTTGTAAACGCAAAAGTCCTGAAATTTTTCTTTTTAAAATTTTCTTGAAATTATAAATAAGAACAACCGATTTACATAAAAATGTGACGAATATCAAAAAAGTAATCTTAATTTAATAAATACCGCTTTAGACGAAAATTAACAAGTATTAATCTTACTCGCCCATTCTCGTCTTCAGAAATGTAACGCGCTTGGGGATCTCTCTGGTTCATTTCAGGTCCGCGGTGCACAGGTGAACCATTATTTTCAATTTTTCTTCGCAGGGGTTCGTAACGTGGTTGGGTAACTCTATGGGTCATTTGAGGTCCATGGTGCACAGGTGAACCATTATTCTCAATTTGTCTTCGCAGGGGCTCGTAACGTATTTGAGCAGATCTCTCGTTCATTTGTGGTCCACGGTGCACAGGTGATCCATCATTATCATTCTCTTTTCGTAAGAGCTCGACTCTGTCTTTTCGTGGGAAAATCGCTGGTGTACTTTCTAATGCATACGAAGTACTTTTTGGAATCGCTGAAGTGCTGGGTTGGGCAGTCTCTGCTGGGCGAGTTAGCAGTTCACCGCCCAACTTTTCTGATCCCCTCTTCTGAGGTTAATAAAATAGTATCAGCAGAATTTGCTGATTCCAAACTATAATTTCCAATGAGATAGTCATCTTCTAACTCACCTGGAAAAGAATTGCGATATAAATGAACAATTACATTACTTGATGTCACCCTTACAGCAATAGGATATAACGGGATATCCCATTTGATCTTATTTATCTCCCATTTTGTCCCAAGGATACCCCAGGGATAACCGGTCGGATATCCCGCAAGGCGAAAATTTGGATATCCCAGGGATAACCCCAGGATATACCTGGGACGTTTCCGGAATATTGAAATGTCCCAAGTAAGATATAGAAAATCAATTTTTATCCTACTTGGGACATTTGTATATCCCGGAAACGTCCTACGGATATCCTGGGGTTATCCCTGGGATATCCAAATTTACGCCTTACGGGTTATCCGACACGTTATCCCTAGGATATCCTTAGGACAACCTGGGAGATACATGGGATCAAGTGGGATATCCCGGTATATCCTATTCTTGTAAGGGGCAATTCTGACGTGCTAAATAAAACGTGACGAAAGTGACATCGTCGTTCATATGGGCTTTACTGCATTGACAGATAGAACAGGGTGGCTGCTGGACCAGAAAACTAGTATACGCCCGAGAATCTTTTGAGAACGTAAAAACCCGGAAAACGACAGTGAATTTATTTTTTCACCGGGAATTTGATCAATTTTTAGAAGAAAAATCAGCCCGCTTCATGGGCACATCCTCATCGTCCGCTATGCGCGCGGATCGATCCGCTCACAAGTTTGAGCGCGCCTAGGGCGTGCGTCTTTTGAATCTCGCGCTTCGCACTCGATAATGGGTTACCTCGCGCTTCGTGCTCAGATATTTATTCTTTGCAATTGGAATGCTTGAATAAAACTCTATCAAAAATATCTCTTTTAGATGGCAGTATTTATATGCGTCTTCATATTCTGAATTGTCAAATTAATTAAGTATAGTCAAAAATAAGTTTCTCAAAGCTTTATAGACTTGGAGGTACATATTCTCATCGCTTTGAATGTTTTTATTTAAAATTCAGTTTTTTTTTAATTAAAAGAAAAAACTGGCTTAAACAGTTCGAATATAACTTGCAATGGCCGTGAAACATTTGTGTGACATAGGAAACACCTAGAAATGACCCAGGTTTTTCGTCCTCCTTTAAGCAAAAACTGGTGATTCTTTTGTTTGGGAATCTCAATCTTTTTACGTTATTTTTTTGTTCAGTGTCCTCGATGCTAGCTGAAATTTGACAGAAAAAACTATGGAATACTTTATACATATCTTAATCTAGCATGGTGGCAACTGACTAGGAAAACCGGGAATTCGGTCAAAACCTTGAATTGGTCAAAACTAAGAATTAAGTTTGCATTGATGTTTTGTTGGTAAAAATAGATATTATCTTCTCCGAAAAAAAATTATTCTTCCATTTATGCTCGGCATTAGAAATAAAAATTATTTTATACTCAGAAACTAACAATAATTTAGAATCAATTGTAAGTCGTAAAGCACTTACTCACAATTAAATATTTCCAGATTAAAACTTCAAAAATGACGACAATTTCAAATATAAGGGATTTCAGATTTAAACTTTATACATTTTGAAGCTGGCTCCTTTGAAATCAAACAAATTTCCCGCGGCGACACTTAATAAAAATTATCGCCTTTTTCTTTTCAGTATCAAACATTAAATACTCTCAGATTTGAAGTTGCTTATTTTAAAAATTTTCTCCTAATTTAAAAAAAATACGTTTTTTCATTTCATATTAAAAAATGTTTCTTTAAATTTAATTGATACATTTCGAACGATATAATATTAAGTATTTTGAGTATGAAAAATTCGATGTTCGAATATGTTTGAAATATAAAACAAATTTGAAATTAATTAATATTAATTATATAATCAAGGTTGTTGGATTTTTTATGTTAAATCCAAATAGTCTAATTTCTTAATTTTCGAATAATCTCGGTCATTTACATTAAAAACTCCTAATTTTTAACGTCAAATTTTGCATTAGAAACCCGAAAAACCTTTTAGGTTGACTACGAAAAGCGCGAAATAACCGCGGGTGTTCTGCTCATGTCTAATAAATAAAGATAATTTTATTATTCTTTCTCCAAATCCCGTGTGGAAATAGGCCCGGGTTAGCCCTGGTATAAAAAGGTTTCTGGCCGGAAACTGACTGGGCTATGTTTGTTTTTTAAGAGCCTAGCCGTGCGCTGGTCGGAGACTCGCTAGGCAAAATTTATGTCAAGCCCCCAGTCGGGGGCTGACTGGGCTCTGATCTGACAAATCTTATGATCGAATGCTCAAGCGGTAGCTGGCTGGGTGCTGATTGGCAATAATAACATTGTTAAACTTTGTTTATAACTTACATAATTTTTCAGAATTCATTAAGAAATGGATGCGTATACCCGCATGGATGTTCCACGCGTGGAAATATATTGGGTGAATATCTTTTTGACACCACAAATTTGAAGGTTTCATGAGTTCAGACTTACAAACAATGCATTTTGTAACCAAAATTCGATTACACTTTTTTTGAAATTCGAATTGTTTTTTTTTTTTAAAGAAAAATATTCTAAGTTCCATCTTTATGAAAAATTGCAAATGTTGAGAAAAAATTTACATTTTATATCAATCTTAAACGTTGTGGGGAGATTACGGTATTCATGGTGACAAAGTTTTATTGTGGATTCCTATAGCATTTCTTGCGAGAAACACGAATCTGAAAATTTTCGAGATATCGATTTTTTATGTTAAAATCATTAAATTCTTTTCTTTTTGTAAAACATAATTTCTGAATATGAATTTCGACGGGATTTTTTGCGAGAAATGTGGATCTGCAATTTTTAAATTGATATCTCGAATAATTTTCGAGATATCGATTTTTTATGTAAAAATACTTAACTTTTATTTATTATCTTATTATTTATTTATTATCTTATTTTTTAAATGTATTCCGATAGGATTTTTTGCGAGAAAAACGAACCTGAATTCTTCAAAACGATATTTCTTTTAGTTTTCGAGATATCAAAGGCACCCCTGTGACTGGTAACAGAAATAATGTAAGATCACACCTCTGCCCCTTTTCCAACGCCCCGTGGGGGCGGGAAGGCACCCCTGTGACTGGTCACAGAAATAATGTAAGATCACACCTCTTCCCCTTTTCCAACGCCCCGTGGGGACGGGAAGGCACTCCTGTGACTGGTTATAGAAATAAGGTAAGATCACACCCCTGCCCCTTTTTCAACGCTCCGTGGGGGTGGGGGCGGGAAGAAACTCCTCTGTCTGGTTATCGAAATAATGTAAGATCACACCCCTGTCCCTTTTCCAACGCTCCGTAGGGGGCAGGAAGGCACCCCTCTGACTGGTCATAGAAATAATGTAAGATCACACCCCTGCCTCTTTTCCAGCGCCCCGTGGAGGACGGGAAGGCACCCCTGTTTCTGGTTATAGAAATAATGTAACATCACACGTCTGCCCCTTTTCCAACGCCCCGTGGGGGCGGGAAGGGAACCCTCTGACTGTTTATAGAAATAATGTAAGACCACACCCCTGCCCCTTTTCCAACGCTCCGTAGGAAGCGGGAAGGCACCCCTCTGATGGGTTATATAAATAATGTAAGATCACACCTCTGCACCTTTTCCAACGCCCCATGCGGGCGGGAAGACACCCCTCTGAATGGTCATAGAAATAATGTAAGATCACACAACTTCAACTCACCGTTTTCCAAGCCCATTTCTAATTTTTTGATAAATCATGCTATTCCAAATTATTTATAGTAGCTTTAATAAGTGAATGAAGAAAGCAGGAAAGGATCTCAAGGAGGTAATAAATCATTCTCATATATTGCTATTAAGAGCAAAATGAGCAAAAGAAAGGAGAGCGAGGTTATGCCCATCTGAAAGAACCGAAAGGATCGACTAATAAATGCCTATTGCCTATAATTTATATTTTTTAACAAGTAAGTTATTTATTCAATATAAATAAAAGAATATCTCGAGATCTAAATGCGAAAACTATTCGAGGTACTATTCGAGATATCGATTTAAAACTTTCAGATTCATGTTTGTCACCAAAAATCTAGTAAAGCGCTAGTTGATCTTGTCCGGGTTATGGTCGGGCTCCCTGGCCAGCTGCCGGCTTAAAGTCGGGCTCTCCGGCCGTAGAATGACCAGCCCCCGACTTAAATTTCCACCCGGGATAGTCTAATAATATAGTTAATATTTACAATACAACTCACATGATTTAAGCTTGTCTTATTCATTTTAGTACGATTAATTTGCGTTTACTACAATGAATAAGTGTAATTTTATTTATATTTGAAGAATTTCAAATGCTTTTTGCGAATATTAATCGATTTTTACGATTACGTATTTATTTATTTTAAAAGACTTACAACCATTACACAGGATTTAAAGAAATTTAAGATATTTTAAGATATTTCAACAGACTCGATAGGATTTCAAGATATTTCAAAAACTACACGCTAGGGATCGTCCATATATTACGTAACACTTTTTTCTTTTGTTTATATCGTTGTGTCTTTCTCAACTTCACATCAATTTCATGCTCGTATTTATTCAAACAAAAGAAAAACGTGTTACGTAATTTATGGACGATCCCCTATTTCAAAATTGTGTCTGGGATTTCTAAATATTCAAAGCTTGATTTTAAGGTTTTTTCTAGCGATTCCAAATATTTCAACGTATTTCAAACAATTTCGCCAGATTCAAAGGATCGTATTGAACCTGCAAGGATATCAAATATCTCCAGGGATTTGCAATATTTCAGGTATGTTAAGCTGACACAACACTATCAAGGTATAGAGATGTAACCTATTTTATAATTCAGGGCTCATTTAGAGCTAATTTGGGCCCGTGGTCCCAAATTTTGGGCTCTTTTATTTTTTGTAAAAAAACTGTTTGCGCTACCCAGGAAAAAAGAACCGATAGAAAGCGAGTCGGTTTGGATAGCGTATCTGTCATTTGCAGATTGAAAGAATAAAAATGCAATCGGTTGGCCACATTTTTAATCAGTCACCTCTGCGCGTTTCTTTAGATCTGTCATTCCACATTCGTCACAATTCTGAGTGAATAGAGTTGAATGAGACTGACTAACCTGAAATAATTCCTATGGGCATTCTATGATTCATTAATATGCATATGAATGGGTTGAGATTCAATATCAAATAGAGTTCTTAAAAGATTACAACTAATGTTAAAAATACGATGCGCACATAGCAATTTTCATTAAGCGTGAATCTGCCAATTGTAGGTTACCTCAGGCTGTGTTCAACTGAGTGGAATATGCAGATTAAAATTTTAAAGAATTAATTCTTTCGAATGAGAAGTATGATGTAATAAATTTTAATAGCACAATGCTAATTAATCAAAAATTAAAGAAATTCAAAGTAAATAATATTGTAATATATTATAATTTACGTGACAATTTATTTATAAAATAAATGATTATTTAGTTGTAATTATCTTTTTACAATAATTTAATAGATTAGCCTGTACAGGAATTATACCCTTTCATAATTAAGGCTTATTGAGGACCAATTTGGACCCGTACTTCCAAATTTTGGGCTCATTTATTTTGTGTAAAAAATGGCGTTTGCAATAGCTTAACAATAAGTTGGTTCAAGATTGCTGTAAAACGTAATACAAATGATTTTACAGAAAATTCACCTTATAGAATAATTTAGGGCTGATTAAGAGCTCTGAGAATATCATAATTAAAATTTTTAAAATGTTTAAACAATTATTGTTTAACCAAATTCACAACAAAAAATTATTTTCTTCTCATTTGCATAATTTCAGGCTCATTGAAGGCTCCTGCAGTATCATCGACCGAAGTTCGTCCGATATTTCCTTTGCCCTTTTTGTTGTTGTATATGGTGTTCTGCCACTTTAACATTATAAAAAATACGTGAAGAAAACTATAAAACCCATTTTTACCCCTCACATGGTGAATTTGTTTAAACATTTTTAAAATTTTTAATTATCAGGCTTAAGACGATCTCAGGGTACCGCAGCCTGCCCGATCCCTCGGCGACCCTTTTCTATTGTTCAGCGCTGAACTCGGTCTCGAAACTAGACGGCTCTCAACCGGCGGCTTCTGCATTATGTTACAGGGGACATTTAAATGGAATATACGAAGTGTATTCAAAAAATAAGGTGACTTTATGGTTTTCTCAAAAAATATTCATTTATTCCTCAATATTTATGTTGTCCCCTTCAAAGTAATCCCCCTCAGAAATAATACACTTGTGCCAACGCTTTTTCCAATCATCGAAGCACTTCTGATAATCATTTTATAGTATAGCCTTGAGTTCTTTCAGCGATGCAGTTTTTATCTCCTCAATCGTTGAAAATCGATGTCTTTTCATGGGTCTCTTCAGTTTTGGGAAAAGAAACAAGTCACTGGGCGCCAAATCCGGTGAATGTGGAGGCTGAAGCATGACTGTGGTGCTGTTTTTGGTCAGAAAATCTTTCACAAGCAACGATGAATGAGCAGGTGCATTATCGTGATGCAAAAGCCACGAATTGTTTTTCCAAAGTTCCGGTCGTTTTTTGCGTATCGCCTCTCGCAAACGGCGCATAACTTGAAGGTAATACTCCTTATTGACCGTACGACCTTGTGGTAAGAATTCCTGATGCACTACGCCACGGTAATCAAAGAAGACAGTGAGCAAAACCTTCACATTTGACCGAACTTGACGTGCTTTTTTCGGTCTTGGAGACTCAGGATGCTTCCACTGAGAAGATTGGGTTTTAGTTTCGACGTCATAACCATATACCCACGATTCATCCCCAGTTTTCATCCCCTTTTGAGAAAATCAGGATAATTGACTTCATTCAACATCTCCTGAGCGATCGTCATGCGACGGATCTTTTGATAAAAATTAAGCAGTTTTGGAACAAATTTCGCTGACACACGTCTCATGCCCAAAACGTCCGAAAAGATAGCATGCCATGAGCCAACCGATATGCCATGATCTTCAGCAACTTCTCTGATGGTAATTCGGCGATTTTTCAACGCCATTTTTTCAACTGCTTGAACGTTTTCATCTGCTGTTGACGTGCTGGGACGTCCAGGGCGAGGTTCGTCTTCGCCGTCCTCTCGGCCTTCTTGGAACAGCTTATACCACTTATACACATTTTTCTTACTTAGAGTAGACTCACCCTATGCAACTGTCAACATTTCAAGAGTTTTAGAGCACTAGATTCCATTTTTCACACTAAATTTAATGCATTCTCTTTGCTCCATTTTTTTCGAAAGAAGAAAATCGCCGAGCACACCAAACCCTTCTAACCTGTTACGCCTCTACCAGAAAAACAACACGAGCAATATAGTCAAAACTGTCAACATATGATCGTGACGAGTGTACCAACACAACATAACAAAAAACTTAAAACTTGAATGTACGTAGCCCGCGAAAATTGAAAAGTCACCTTACTTTTTGAACACACCTCGTAGTCTATGAATTCTGTTGCGCCCTACCATTGAGGTGTCGAAAGCGCGCAAGTGGGAGAAAATGCACGTGTTTCGTTCAAAAATGTCCAGAGCCTTCAAATTTGGTCCGATTTTGAATTTTCTTGTTTTAAATTAGAGCTTATTAAATTCTAAAGAGCGTGATGCTTCAAACTTTTGTCTCCTCTATTCTCTTATTAATAATTTTGTTATTAAGGTATGAAAAAACTGTAATTTTGTACGTAACCATTTTTACGCTCTAATAACTGATTATGTAAACTTTATATTGTCTTAAATGAATGTCCCGGGACTCATGGAATACAAATAATTTGTTTATTATTCCATTTATTTATTCTAAACAAATTTTATGAACAAAATAGCCAATAGTCTTAATATCGGTACTAAAATTAATGTCGGAATGACATTTAATTACAAAAATAATTGAAACGTTGATACTAACCATTGCTATAAACAATTCTTGTGGCAAAATATTAAGAAAGTTTTATCAAACTTTTGAATTTGTTTATCTAATTTGTTTATGAAAATTTGAATTGTTATATTTGATCAAATATTATTAAATATTTATTAAATTAAAATTATTTCTTGAAAAAAAGATCCTACTCTATCTTCACTCCATTGGGAATCGAACCACAAAACTTCTGATTTTCGGTCAGGTGCTTTTCCAATTAAGCTATTAGAGGGATCAGAAGATAGAGTAGGATCTTTTTTTCAAGAAATAATTTTAATTTGAAAATATTATTTTCCATCTAGTCTTATTAAGACGTTAAGCATTTTCTGTTATTGAAGATTCTTAACTTGATCGATATTGTGTAGATTTTCTGCCTTCATGGTTTGGAGGGTTGATCTACTGTCTGTAATGTACAATCTCTGATGATATAGCAGATAAATTTAAAAATGTTAAATAAATATTTATTATTTTAAGGGATAACTGAAGCCATTCTGGCGATTAAAGAAAATTATAATTTGAAAAAATTTTAAATTTTATATATTTTTCCACGAGAATTGTTTATAACAATGGTGCTGCGGTAAATTTATTAATACTAGACAATTTCGAAAAAACATTTATTTAAATTTTTGGCATCAAAAATTGATTTTTACTTTAAAAAGGTAATTTTCAACCAAACAAATTAGTTTTCAAAAAAAAAAAATAATTTTTACCAAAAAAGTCAAATTAAAAAAAAAACTACAAACTATAAAGAAAAGTATGTAAATGGTTAAAAACTTCTGTAAATCTTAAAAAAAGAAACCCGCGCGTTTCGTTGATAATTAGACTACATACGTGTTTAATTTTGTATAAATATATTTTGTATAAATAGTATACAAATTTCTTTAACTAACGTACGTTACTGTGCATTGCAGTTGCCCAAACATTTTAACACGGCAACGCGCCTTCGACTCGACCTTCATGGTAGGGCGCAACAGGGTTCATACCATTATATACCATTTAAATGTCCCCTGTAACATAATGCCGAAGCCGCCGGTTGAGAGCCGTCCAACTTCGAGGCCGAGTCCAGCGCTGAACAATAGAAAAGGGTCGCCGAGGGATCAAGCAGGCTGCGGTACCCCCAAATCGTCTTAAGCCAATTATCATATTCCAAGAGCCCTAAACGAGCCCTAAATTATTCTATAAGGTGAATTTTCCGTGAAATCATTTTTAGTTCCTTTTACAGCAATGTTCGGTCAGCTTAACGTTAATCTAGCTCAAATACTATTTAAAAAAAAATAAAAGAGCGAAAAATTTGGGACCACCGGCCCAAATCAGCCCTAAATTATGAAATAGATTACATCTCTATACCTTGATAGTGTTGTGCCAGCTTAACATATCTTAATATTTCTACTTATTTTAAAAATATTGTTACAATTTTCGAAGATGTCCATTGATTTAAAGAGATTTCAATAAATATCTGGAAAACTTTAGAGATTAAAATCAATTTTAATTCAAAGATTTTCTGCAAATATCAACAATTTCAAGGAATATGAAAAATTAAAAAAATTTTAAACTATTGCTACATTTTTTAGTCCTTTCAAAAGATTATAAAGGATTTCAAGAGATTCAAATAATTTCAACGAATGACAAAGAATTTTTTAGGATTTACAAGCATTTTAGTGGTTTTAAAGAATTTCGCAATAATTATCGAACTTTTACAGGACGTATAATTATTTCAAAGGAATCATGGCATTTTAAAAGATTTTGAGAATGAAATAAGTTTAGTTAGCTTTATATTGAAAGGATTTAAAATGATTTTTACTGATTTATTTAAATAAATTTGAACAATTTCAAAGGTTTCAAGGAATTTCTATGCAGTTTAGCAAATTTAAAAATTTTGATTTATTAAAAAATATCTCTGTAAATATCAGACTCTAATTAATAACCATTACATTAGCTGTCCTTAAGAAAATAAAACGGTTTTTATATGTATATGATCTTTTTCAAAACCCCCCGCCCCAACTGCATAGTTCATATTTAAAAGTAGAAATTAAAATAATAAAGTTTAAAATTACTTGAACGTATCTTAGTTTTAAATCAAAGATAAATATTATATTTTTGATATTTGACATTCGGAAATTTTTCGATAATTAGAATATATACCTATTTTTATAATTGCGTCATTTGCTACGCAGTGGGAAAAAAATTTCGCGACATCGTCACGACATTTTAATGACATCCTATGTCCATGTCGTTAAGATGACTGCATGATATCGTAAAGGCATGGCTAAATCGTATGACGTCTTTATTAATATTGATAAAAATTAGTATTTACTTAGTTCCTAGTCGAAGAACATATACGTAGACAAACCTATCGTCTTCCAACCAATATTTATATTTTTTCTGACGATCAAAGTCTTCGTCGTGCTCTGGATTCAGGTCCGCCACTTTAGAAATGGGAATAATCTCGGTGATGCCAGCATTAATCCAAAGAATGGACACATGTGTCAATTCCGTTCTTTCCGATTCACTGGTTTCACTTTCATCACTGTCTTTTCTTTTTTCGGCCATGATACCGAGATTTAAACGTTCTAACCCGAACACAAAACAATAAAGCTGATTATTCAGAGTTTTTCGACATTTGCAATTTTTTTTAAGTGCGATGTTTTGTTTCACCGGCCGGTAGTGAAAACTGAAACGATCCAGACAGTTCCAGGTGAAATTTTAAATGTCACGTGACTTCAATTGTCTTCGGCTCATGTGCTCATGTGCTCACGTGGCGAATTGTGACATGGAACTGAATCATGCTCCAATCAGGCATTTCAGGTTATGTGGGGGATATCCAAGATGTCTGCACGCCGATAGCCAAACAATAATACCCAATGCATGTGACGAAACTTTTTTTTTTTAATAACTTGGAGACAAATTATTTTCCATTATAAGTGTAATTGGACCTTCTTATTTATTTTGCAAAAGCTATTCAATTAAATAATAAAATCGATCATTTTTTTGTGAAGAGTTTTTTATTACATGTAATAGCTTTTGAAAAATAAAAAATAATATTCGAATACTATTAATGTGAAAAATCATTTTTTTGCAAGTAATTAAAAGAATTAAGTTTCACCCCATGGGATTGGTATTATTGATTGGTCCTCAGCGTCCAGATATCTTGCCAGCTGACGTCACAATTTGAAATACCTCATCATGGGGCCGAATGGAAGGAACAGAACCACGAAGCGAACCAAGAGAATGCAACAAAGGAGAAATACCTAACAAAATCAAAACATCAAAGTAATCTAAAATTACTGAAACTTTACATAATTGTAAAAATACACAGTGTTGTAATGTTGACGAGTGTGCTTCACTCTTATTATGGTAAATCTGTGAAATTTTTACTTTTTATAAATATAAAAGGCACCATGTCGGATGATAAAGATATCGAGAAGGTACGTAATGAATTCTTTATAACAACTTTCATAAATTGTTTGAACGTGAAAATATGATAAAATGTTCAAATAATATTGTGTAAGGATAGTTAAAGTTTACATGTATACACACTCGAACTTATTCTAAAATTACGTAACAACTCCTATCCATTAGAATTTTTGAGATTATGAAGCGGTATAATATTTCACATAGCATTTGTTTGATAAACTGTTGAACTTATTTAGTTTAGGAGAAATATATCTCAAAAATAATATTCCTAAAAATTATATATTTATCCTTTTCTCTTTGTATCAATACTGTCATACTGGTTTTCAGTACTTTTTCAACTACAAATTTCGTTCAGCCCTACCGAAAAGAATCTTTGAGTATATACTAAAAATTCCTTAGGTCAAAGAAGCTCAGAGAAATTCTCCGCAGGCACTCAGGTAGATATTTTTAAAAGTCCAGGAAGCTCGTTTAAATGGTCTGAAGGCTTTGAAATATCCTTTGCGAAATTGAAATAAGAATACAACCATAAATAACAAGCAGAGAGGCTATCTCAATAGAGTAGCCGACACTTAAGGGTCCTTTGTTAAGCTTTTGGATTAAAATTTAGAAGTAAATTTTTCAAATTTCATAGTCAACAGCCTAAAACATAATGATTCGGAATCTACGGGTTTCGATGAATTCAGATATCTAACTTTTTTTTTTAATGCTTAAAATTGGAATTAATAGAACGTTTCTTGTAAATGGAATGAGATACGCCAAAAAAGACAACATTTTTTAATTCAACTAGAAAATTGTATATCAGTATATAAGTTATAATTATAAATAAGTACAATGAGAAAATTCATCAAGTAAAAAAAAGTGTTAATAATTTGAAGAGAAATTTAAAAAGGAAAGCGGATTAGCCACGACCAACTACTGTAAATAACTCAGCCCACCCGGTACGTGACGAATACTAAAGGAACATTATATTACCCTCGCACCACTCTTAAAAGGACCACTAAAAGGATCTTGAAAAGGACCCAAATCTCTCAAACTATCTCCGAGACTATTTTGTTTCAAATCGACTTTGTTTATAGACTCAAATGGGCCAGGCTATTTCGCTTAAGAAAACTCAGAGATTTCTTTCGGTAGGGAGGTAATAATTCAAACCAACCCTGGCGGACCGAAGGAACCGCATGAAGCCTCTACAAAGTAGCCGTAAAGACCCCATTGGGTCCTTATTCGGTTCCTTCTTGAAAAACTCAACAACAACAAACAGCAAAATCAACTTTTAAATTGTTGAAATCTGGATTCTACGTTAAAGTTCCCTATAGATGATCACGGAATAATCGCAATAGTTTTTTTTTGCAACGGTAAAAAGTTTAAAATAATATAAGACGTATAACGCCTGTTGACTGCTACACTTCAAACGCATCATCTGTAAGTAGCAGTCTACAGGCGTTATAGATCTTATATTTTTTTTAACTTTATACCACTGCAAAAAAAAAGTATTGCGATTATTCCGTGAGTTTCCAATAGAACTTTTGAGATTTTATTACCTTTTTACTCAAGGTGCAAAAATTCAACACTTAACTGGCACAACCACTTTTTATTGCGTTTTAAATATTTTTACTCAAGAAAATGATGTAATGTAGTTGAAGATATGTTTTTAAAATGGAATCGGTTTTGTAGTCATTAGTTTATTTCAAGTTATTTAAAACAAAAATTTGAAAATAGAAACGAGAAACAGGTAGTTTTTTTACAAAAAGGATGTTTATTCTGCAAAATTAAATCTCGATTTTATGGCCAAATAAAACACCTTATTTTTCCATGTTTAAATCAATTTATTTTTATTTTAATGCACAAAAATAGTTAATAAAAAATACAAAAATAACCTAAAAAAACTGTTTTCCAAAGTTGCAAATACTCTTTCAAATCTACACAGTCGCCTCAAAGGCCTACGAAATGTACAGAGACTTGTACGTTATTCCGCCTTATTAATCCTTATTTCGCCTTACTTTTGGAGGAGCGAGCAATAACTCTTGCTATTCATTGTTATCGGCCTTACTGGAGGCTAAGTTTTTAACCTAAAAAAATCATTTAAATGCTCGAAACTATTATAATTTAAAGAATGTAGAAATTAAAAAATTTAAATATTTGATAATACATTAATCGAATTACATTAATTGAATTATTATTAAATTTTCAATGTACGTTTCAAAAATATAAACAATGACTGCACATTTATAATATGAAATAATTAATTTTACATTGAGAAAAGTTTGAATATCAATTGAAATTTAGAACTTTATTTTAAAAGTCAATTAAAAAATAAAATAACTATTTCAATTTTAAATTTATATAGCCATGTGTGGAAAAATTAAATTGAAAAATTAAATGAATTAATTCATTTTAATATTACAAATTTCTCAACTAAGGATTAATTAAATAGATTTTCGAATATGAAATTTTCAATGTCAAGTTTGAAAAATGAATTTGGTTATTGGGAATTTTTATAAACAATGATAAATCAAAGATTTTTTTGTATAAATTAACAAACAAGTGATTCTTATTCTAAAAAAGGATAATCATTGATTGAAAGCGTAAGAAAAAATTGTATAGCCCGATTGAATTAATTGATTTTAAGCTCAATGTCAGAAATAATTTTCATGGAATTGCATTTGCAAATTTATCCAAAAATAATTTCTTAATTTAAAAAGTCTGTCGATTTGAAACTTATTTTCGAATTGAATTAAGAATGACTTCTTTTATTTACATTCTCGATCATTCTTAATTGTATTTTTAATTAATTATACATATTTTAACATAATTAAATTTTGTTCAGGTGACAATTTTTTATTTTTAGATAAAAACATTTTTGCGAGTTTTAAATTTGGTTGTTTTTAGTATCAACTTTCTACTAATTTCGCCGATGTGATTTAAAAATTAATGTTTGAAACAGAACTTGGAAAAAAACTCAGTTCATAGTGCTTTAATTTTTTGTCTAACGTTCCACATCGATTATTCGCCTTTTTTCATTTAGAATTATTTATTCGTTAATTACTGTAATCAAATTTTGAATCCTTTTTCTCTGAATTTACGATTTATTATTTATGGTCAAAATTTCCAATGACAAAATTAATTTTTCAAAATTGTGATTGATAAGTTCCTATTTGAGAATCTCTCGGAGAATCTACATATTCTTTGAATTTTCGACGTTATTGTGTCTCAGCTGATTTTGTGCTGGCGCATGCGCGAATGTCGTGGCACAAGATTCCAACTTCTCCCGGATTATTTCTCTTATTGCCTATAATTCGCCCCTATTTGTCGTTATGTTCACTGTACCGTGCTACTCAGTCAGCTAAATAGGTATTTTTTTGATTAAAATCTTATTTCTAATCTTAATAAACTCTCTAGCTTACTGATGCTTATCGAATCTTATTTTTCCTTATTTCTTACTATCTTGAGTTACATACATAAGAGATTTAAGAAGATTGCAAGCGTTAAAATGGTTAAATGTTTGAGTAAATAGCCCCTCGATTATTATTTGACTCAATTACTCAGCGTGTAGCTTTATAGCTTTTGATTATCAAGATTAAGATTCTATTGACTATTATTTATCAATAAGTATTTTCTAATCAAGCGAGAATACTACGAGAAATGGCAGGGTTTTTTTCTAAATTCGATCGAATTAAACATGTCAGATAAGTAAGTCTTCAGTTGGTCTAGTTTGCAGTTTAGTGCTATCAACTAAAATTACCTTTATGTACGCGAACTTTAATTCTATAAACATCGGAAATATATTAGAAAATAACAACGAACTTTTAAATATTTACGTAAATAATAGAAACAAAAATTAATCAAATTTTTGTATTTTTAACTAAATGTGGCTTATTTAATTCACAGAATTTAATGGATTCTGAAAGGCCTGAATATTGCGAAGATTATCTGCAAGGTTGTTTGCAGAGTCATATCCCTCGAGCTACATGGTACCGTTACCAAAAGTTGTACAGAGAGCAAGTATGTAGCAAAGAATTTTATAAGTCTTTGAAAATAACATTTCGAAATAAATGAGTCTTAAATCTCAAGTCTTCAATCTGATATACGTCGTTAATTTTTTATTTTATTTTCATACTTCATTCTCTTCTTCTAGGAAAGACATGCGACCGCCCAGGATACTCGTCCAAGTAATTCTGAATCCACAAGTACAGGAAAACTGGATTCACTGCCGGTTGTGAATCACGAATCGACAGTAAGTAGCATCTTGGATATGGAAGATATGGAATGTTTAGAATATACGGGAAATATTGGGAAAAACATGTTCCTTAATTTATAATTAAACTTTTAATTTTCGAGCCTTTAACGTTGACAGATTTTTTTCACTTAGGCTTAACAGGGTTTCTACGGGTCAGGGAATTTAAGAACGTCAGGGAATTTAAAACTGATCAGGGATCGTCAGAAAAAACCTGAGAGTCAGGGCGCAATCCCATGGAGGTAGATTAGAAGAATAGTGGAACAGTTTTAACCATGGGACTGCGCCTTCAAGGAATTTTCGGTAAACTTCAGTTTTTATTAATTTTATTAAATTTGCATTTATTGCATTTTCAACAAAACAGCCAAATTTTCAACCAAAAAAGATTGTCAATCAAATCTTTGATCTTTTAACCAAGCAAGATGATTTTACCTAAATAGTTGAAATTTTAACCTACAAAGATGGATTTTCAACCAAATGATCGAATTTTCAAACAAAAAAGAATCAAATTCAACCAAAAGCCGTTGAATTTGTAGACAAAAAAGACGATTTTTTTAGAATATAGTTGAATTTGCAACAACAAAAGTTCACTTTCAACCAGGAAGTTTTCCAAGACTTTTCTACCATATAAGATGAATTTTATACCAAAATATAAATTTCAACCAGTTCATGAAAATACGAGGGTAGTTCAATAAGTCCTTAGAATGAAGTATAAAAACAATTTTTTTTTGGGTAAATTTTTTTTTATTTTTCAACATAATCTCCTTGGAGCTCTATACACTTGGTCAATCGCTTTTCAAGTTTTTTTAATCCTTCAGAAAAGTGCGTTTTTGGAAGTCACTGGGGGCTAAATCTGATGAATACGGTGGGTTTTCGACCAATTCGAATTTTAGTTCTTCAATTTTAGCCATTGAAACGAAGCATGTGTGAACTCGGGCGTTGTCGTGATGAAAGAGAATTTTTTTTCTCGCCAAATGTGGTCTTTTTTTTAAATTTCTTCTTTCAACTGCTCTAATAATTATGCATAATATTCACCAGTGATTGTTTTACCCTTTTCCAAGTAGTCAATAAGTATAATTCCACGTGTATCCCAAAAAACTGTAGCCATAACCTTACCAGCTG
>NC_046663.1:120338145-120340751 GCF_010883055.1 Belonocnema kinseyi
TCTAGTCGGGAGTGGTGCTGACTGAAAACAGATGATTTGGAGCGATTCGCGCGCCATTTGTTGGTCATTCTAAGGACTTATTGAACTACCCTCGTATGTTAATTTTTCACCCAATTTTAGACTTTTCAAGCTAAAAAGACGAATTAACCTAACCCAGTTCAAGTTTTAACCCAAAAATATGAATTTTCAAACAAAATTATGAATATTGAAGTGAAAAATTATTTGAATTATTACATGAAATAAGAAACAGCTGAATACAACCAGAAAAGATTAATTATAAATAAAATAGTTGAATCCTCAAGCAAAACGGATATTTTTCAACCAAAACAAATGAATTTTCAACTAAAAAGATGAGTTTCCCACAAAACAGATCAATTTTATACAGCTGATAAATCTTTGACCAAAAAAAAAAATGAATTTTTCATTCAGCAGGTCATCTTGAATCGAAATGGACCAAAAAAAGTTAGATATTATTATTGGGTTCTATTAGGTCAGTTTATATTTAAGCGAAATAAGCAAGAAAAGGAGGAAAAAGTGAAGAACGGAAGAAGAATTATTTTAAAAAACGCAAAAGAGTAGAATAGGGGAGAGAACGTGAATAAGTCTGAAATGCGAAAGTGATTTTAAAACTTTCATATATTAAAACTCAAAGTGTATATTTTAAATAAATTTTATACAAACCTCATGATTGCTCAACATATATATTTTTCAAAAAATATTTCCTCCAGCAGACAAAATAATCAAATTCCTCCGACATTTTCGTTTCAACTTTAAACATGTTGCCCACTTTTAAACGGATTGCTCTTTTTTCCTTAAATTTCCAGAGTGACGGCTTGATCAGCAAATACCGGAAAATGGCCCGAAATTTTCTTGACCGGGAAAAAGTGGGGAAATGACCCAGAATTTAATTCGAAAACCGAGAATATCTATGTAATATTTTTTTTCCTTAAGTTTCATAATCCAATTGATGATAGCCCAAATATACAGAAAAAACCATTTTCTCAATTTTCTCAAAAAATAGATTTATCAAGCTTTATTCGCTTACACTTCCAATTTATTTGAGTTGGGACAGGGAATTTTAGACGACCCTGAATTTAGCTATACAAATAGATTTGAAAATTAGGGAATTTATTTAAACAAAAGTAATTGTCCAATCAAAAAAATAAAAACATATATGAATTCGGCTCAGACATACCTCTAGATGATTTTTGAATTATGCCAAAATAATTATTTTAAAACCATTTTATTGTTATAAATAATTGGGAAAGCAATATAAGCAAACGTATGAGCTGAAAAATATTTTCAAGCACATTACTAAATACTTCAATAAAATACCCCTAGGTGATTTTTGAATGAACGAAAAAAAAAATTATTTAAACAAATAGAATGTTTATAATTTTTTTTTCGTTTTTCACGATTTAAAGTACAATAATGTTGAGTAAAACCTGATACCGTAAACTAAATAAAAATAATACTATTTTGAGCTTTAACGAAACAAACGCAGTCAACACTTCATCCATCAAACATTGTTTATACCCCCTCCACTCTCACTGAATGCCGAAAAAGCCTTTCCAAATCAATTTCTATATTAGTCCAGGAGTTGGGTAGGATCCCCTATGCATTAAAGAGGTAAAGGATAAAAACTATGTAGTCTTATGTATTTTGACCCGCAGAGTCCAATGGTACCATTTAATTTTGCGATAAGTGCCTAGGTTTTGTTTAAAACGCAATTGTTTAAACAATTATGAAAAAATGATTTTTTTCAATGGCACACATTTTTTTAGATAATTTGAGGCATTTTAAGAAGAAATGGTCCATTATCATTTTTTTGTAAAATGCATATTTGAAAAGTTATGAATTTTTAAAGTTCAAAATTTGACGATTTTTTGCAACTTTGAATGTTAATAATTTGCGATCTATTGAATATTTTGAAAAAATAAAGAATCAACTTATTTTCTAAGTCTTCCTCTACCTATTAACCATAAGGAATGTCGGATTAACCAGTGGGAAGCCGTTGTTATTAATATTTACAAATAGCGTGTTTTGGCGCGCGACAGCGCAGCGGCGCGGTGTGAGTGACTGCTTGGCGCTCGAGCTCGTTCTGGCGAACCCACTCGCTGAATATGCCGTTCCCTCAGATTTTGGTATTAAGGACTAAGGTACTAAGGACTAGAAAGATGAAAAAAAAAATTTCGTTTTTTTTTATTCTGTGATATAAATGCATTTGAGATTTGTATTTGTTAGTAATATTAAAGCAATAAAACTGTTGAAAGTGTATAAATAAAAACTGATGAACGATAAGAGGTAAAGAATGTTTTACTAATTGTAATAAGCCGAGATGAATCGCGTAACTTGAAGACTGATGATTGGACTTGCGAGCGCCAAGCAAGTCACACACACCGCGCCGCGCCGCACAGTGGGGTGAAATCGGAAAACGAGGTTCAAAATGACATTTAGAACGCAATTCTGCACCGATTTTAGAATTTGTTTTTTTTGAAAAATTGAGAACTAAATTTTTCAGAAAATGGTGAGAGTAGATTTTTTATTATTTTGTTTATTTAATTTTTATTTTAATGCAAACATCGAAAAAAATGTCGATTTTTCTA
>NC_046663.1:120340851-120356157 GCF_010883055.1 Belonocnema kinseyi
TTTTCTGAAAAATTTAGTTCTGAATTTTTCAAAAAAAATTCTAAAATCGGTGCATAATTGCGTTCTAAATGTCATTTTGAACCTCGTTTTCCGATTTCACCCTACTGTGCGCCGCTGCGCTGTCGCGCGCCAAAACACGCTATTTGTAAATATCAATAACAACGGTTTCCCACTGGTTAATCCGACATTCCTTATGGTTAATAGGTAGAGGAAGACTGAGAGAATAAGTTGATTCTTTATTTTTTTCAAAATATTCAATAGATCGAAAATTATTAACATTCAAAGTTGCAAAAAATCGTCAAATTTTGAACTTTAAAAATTCATAACTTTTCAAATATGCATTTTACAAAAAAATGACAAGGGCCTCAAATTATCTAAAAAAAATTTGTCTCATTGAAAAAGATCATTTTTTCATAATTATTTAAACAATTGCGTTTTAAACAAAACCTATGCACTTATCGCAAAATTAACCGGTACCATTGGATTCAGCGGGTCAAAATACATAAGACTACATAGTTTTTAACCTTTACCTCTTTAATGCATACGGGACCCTACTCAGCTCCTGGACTATATTCAGACATATAGCCAGAAGGAACAAATTGTCACAGAAAAAAAATGAAGGTATCGTTGAAGACCCCTCATCCATATCTGTAGGTGATTTTTGAATCATTAAAAAAAGGTATTATTCGAACAATTATATTGTTTATAATATTTATAATTTGTTTAAACAATCATTGAACAACAATTCCAACTGACTGAAAACCTGATATCTAATCTAGAATATTTTAAAATAAAAATAAAATTTTTGAAATATAATAATTCCAATTTAAATATTTTTTTTACCCTCTCCACTCTGTCTCGAAAAATATATATATATTGGATATATATAATTGGAATATAATATGTTGGAACAGGGAATTTTTTACATGAAACGTGCATTTTTTTAATGAATTATAATTCGGATTTATAAGAAAGTCTTTAAAAAAAAACCCTCTTTCAAGTCATAATTCGACAAAGATTGGAAGTACGCTCTTCTAAATTTTATATAAAGAAAGTACTTCAAGCAGTTTTTAGAGTAGAACTATTATTTAAAAGAAGAAATATTTTTGAATGTAATGTACAATTTTTTTACATTGTTCGATGCGACTTCATCTTTTTTTAGTTAAAAATTCAAGTACTTGGTTAAAAGTTAAACTCTTAATCGAAACTTAATTTTTTTGGTTGAAGATTCATAATTTTAATTTAAAATTCATCACTGGTTGAAAATGTAATTACTTTGTTGGAATTAAGTTGGCCTTTTTTTTGGCTTAAATTCAACTGTTTGGTTGAAAATTGGTATTTTGCATTTAAAAAGTAAACTATTCGCTTAAAAATCATGCAATTCTTGGAAAATTCTTCTTTTTTGTAGAAAATCAATTTTTTGGCATGAAATTTAACTATTCCTGTAAAATATTTACAACCTTACTTGAAAGTTCATTACGTTCTTTGAAAATGTAACTATTTTTTTCATTTTTCTTAAGTAATTTTTTTTTGTTGAAAGTAATTTTTTGAACTGAATATTTAACTAATTTCAATTGACAATTCCATTGTTGTAGTTCAACATTTATCAGATTGGTTAAACATTAATTTGTTCAAATTGAAATTTAATTACTTAAGTTTTGGTTAACATTTTACCTTTTTTGGTTAAAATAAATTTTTTTGCTTTGAAAATTCAACTGATTCAGTTGTAGATTCATTTTTTCAAAATTTAATTATTTTTCTATGTTTTGTTCACCCTGATGAATTCTGATAAGAAATGAAACTATTTTGATTGAAAAGCTAACTATTTCTCATTGAAAGGTCTTCTATTATATTTCTAATTGAGAATTCATATTTTTTGTTAAAAATTTAATTATTAGATAGAAAATGCAACTATTTTCTTGAAAATTCATCCCTCATAGCAATATGATATACCGGGATATCCCTTTTGATCCCAATTATCTCCAACGGTTGTCCCAAGGATATCCCAGGGATAACCCATAGGATATCCCGCAACGCGGAAATTTGAATATCCCAGGGATAACCCCAGGATATCCCCAGGATGTTTCCGGGATATTCAAATGTCCCTATTACGATAAAAATTGATTTTGTAAATCCTGCTTGGGACATTTGAATATCCCTGAAACGTCCCAGGGATATCCTGGATATCTTGGGGTTATCCCTGGGATATCCAAATTTCCACCTTGCTGGATATCTGACGGGTTATCCCTAGCATATCCTTAGGACAACCTGGGAGATAATGGGACCAAATGGGATATCTCGGTATATCCTATTTCTGTGAGGGTTAGTTATAAAGATTATTATGATATTTTTCGTTCAAAATTGATCTCTGTTGCTTGAACCTAAAAGTGCAAAAAAACGCGTTTTTTAGCTGTTTTTGAGGTTATGTAACTGTATAAGAAAAATGTCGACACACAAAGCTAATATGGAATTTGAAAGTACTAATCTTCCCCTTTCAAACCTACTTGGATTTATGATGATATCTTTATTTTTCATTAAAATATTGTAATTTAAAATTTTTAATTTAGCGTTTTAACCCATTAACGCTGAGGTACTCAGATTTATACAACGCATTCTCTATTGCTGACGGTACGATATTTTTTCTTTAAAATATTATCTCAGGGGTTTTCGAGGGTGCCCTTTCTATTGCCGGTGTCAGTTTTTTGTTATAACCTCTAAAAGATCCAATATGGCGGCCACAATTTAGGGCTTTAAAAAAGAACAAAGGATCCCGCACAAAATACCAACAAAAAACCGTACAGTCGTTTGGAACGAAACTTTGCACATTGATAAAACAATAAAAAATATGGAACCCGTGTCTTTTCATTTCTACGGAAGCCGTTTCCTAGGGGTAGAAACCACCCCTAACACGCCACAAGCATGCTAACCCACCTGACTCTGGGAACAATAAGTTTAGTCGCATATTTTTCTTGGAATAATGAAGTTGTATGCCACAAGTGGGTTAACCCACCTACCTGCTAATCCACCTAAACCCAGAAATCACCCCTACCAAATCATAAAGCAGGCTAACCCACCTGACCCTGGGTGAAGCGAATTTAGTCGTTTACATTTCATGAAATAATTGAATTCCACACTACAAGTGGGCTAACCTTGAAATGAAATTTTTCAATTTAGCGTATTAACCCATTAACGCCGATATGATATGCCATTGTCCCCTGAAAATGTTATCTGAGGGGTTTTCGGTGGTTCCTTTTCGATTAGCTCATTTTTTTGTTATAACTCCTAGAAGAGCGAATATGGAAAACAGTTAGGGCTTAAAAAACAACAAATTTAACTGTTATGATACATTTAATATTGTAAATTTACTTAGGATTTTCCAGCTTATTAAGGCAAGACTCAATATTTTCCAGTCAGTTAAGGCAAGATTTTAGGTATGATTGTGAATCTTCTTTAAGGCTATTAAGATACTAAATCTTGTTCAAATTATAATTATTTTTGTTTGAAGATACCAATTTTCTATGTAAAGAAAGGCAATGTCATATTTTTCTAAAATTATTAATGTTCTTTGAAATCTATCAATTTGATATTGAAAATGCCAATAATTTACGACGAAAAATGCTAACACAATATAAGAGAAAATTGTTCAGAATTGTAAATAGTCTTCGAAATCTAATGATTTTTATTTAAAATGACCGATCTGAAACTGTAAAATAACGTAAAGTCTCTCAACAATTGTAAATCTTCTTTGAGCTATGATGAATTTTGTTTCAAAATGCCAGTTTTTAGTATAAAACGATAAGGCAACTTAAGATTATTTTTAAAAATTATGAATATTTAAAATTTGATTATTTTTGTTAAAAAAATCTAATTTCTGGTACACATAGCTAACATAACAAAATTGAAAAACATTTTACATTAAAAATTCTTTGCAAAAAATACTTATGTCTAGCGAAAAGCACCAACATAAAACATGTAGAATAACACAGGCCTGCAAATAATGGGGTCATGTCAGTTGTTGGAAAGGAAGGATCATTTCCGAAGAAATTTTTTACGTAGAATTTGAATTTGGGGTCAGAATTGGCCCATCAGGTCAGGATTTTAAGATATTTGAGGTTATGTATCCAAAAAAATGGTGTTTTTGCTACTTTTGTACTTGGGGGTGTTCGGGATTGTTGAAATCTCTAAAAAATTTCGTGTCTTCTGTACATAACCTCAAAAGTATCCAAAAACGCCATTTTTTGGGTACATAACCTCAGATATCTTAAAATCCTGACGTGGTGGGACAATTCTGACCCGGATTTGGATTCTACGTAAAAAAATACTTCGGAAATGACCCTCCACTTTCCAACAACACAACCATGTTGGCGGGTGTAATTTTTTAACATGTATTTAGAGATGAACGCCTAGACGTTTTTAAATGTTGCATCTCATCCGCTCCTGACTTGCATATGCAAGCAAGATCGGGCAAGATTCTCGATAATATTTATAGTTCGAGTTTGACATTTCTCATAAATCTCAAAAATAAGGTATTTAGCGTGCCAAATTTTTAACACGATATCTCATTTCATGTGGACGTAAGTTGGAAGTAGCAGAGACATTGGCTGTATTATCTCCTCTTTCATTTTCCAAACTTTCAGAGCGATACCGCATTCCGCTTAGACGTAAGTTGGGAAAGAAAAATTGAGAATCAGGTTTGGTCACGTGACTCACTCGGTGGGGGACAGGAGTAATGTGAGAAAGGAATATAGAATTATTAGATTGACCCAGAATTCTCGTGTTATTTACTTAAATAACGCGGTCTCTCTGCAACACTGCTCCGACCCAGGCTGCTGTTCAATTTCTCTAGCAATCACCCCAAGTGAAGATTCAAACAAAGTCGTTATGTAAGGTTCCCTACTCCGGTCCATTAGTATTTGTTTCAGGCGTCATTCACTCTAGTGGCACTCTTTTTACTATTTTCCGCCATACTTTTCTGTCCTGGCATACTTCTTTAGCTTCTTTCACGTCCATGCATTTTTTCATGTAGGCTCATTCACACATTGTAACCATTCTTTTAAAGCATTTAAATTGAATAAAAAGCAAGACAATTGATGTTACTATTACTGGAACGTTAACATTATAATTTTTCAAAAAAAAACCTAAATCTTAATTTAATTTTGTTTACAATTTGCTAAAATAATGGTGTTATAAATGAAGTGATTAGTTTTTATAATGAGCACGAACCTTCCAATGGTTTTTTTGCCTTTTTGTTTGTGCTCATGTGATTCCACTTCCATACTTTCCAAATTATGATGCATTATTTTTAATATTCACGTAAAATATCAAATTGTAAACTTTATCGAGAATCTTACCCGACCTTACTCACATTTTCTTGTTTTATTCATACTATTATTTTTGAAAATGTTGGTTATTTTAACTGAAATTTACGTTTTAGAGGAATGAAGAAGAAGACGACGACGACTACTTCGTCAATGCGCGTGACGACAATTACTTTGATATCAACCTAGGAGACGAAAGCACATTAGATAAAGAATACATCGCTCCGGAAATCAAATACACAACTAACGAAGACATGATGGCCGAACCTGATTTCAACAAACGAACAACAGTACCAGTCACGAAAACGATTGGAAAAATAATTATTGTGATTGTTAGGTATGCTTTTGTGAATGCATTATCATTGCTCGCTACTGTCCAACTGTTTAGCCTTATCAATTGTATTTTCGACACTCCTATTTTGACTAACACCAAATATTTAATTGAAAAATTATTCTATCCAAAAAAATGGGCGACCTTTCACGCGATTTGTACTTAGTGTCATCGATATGCAGGCACCTTTGACCCTCGCAAAGATCCTTATTTAACGTGCAAATCATGTAATGTCAGAATTAGCGTCAAGAAATATGATTATGAACATTTTTTTATAACAATGGATCCTTCAATTCCTATTTCTGAATTATTACAAGCGAATTCAGATTACTATAGCTTTGTTGTATATGAGTGATCTCATACAAAGGGTTTATGAATGACATTCATCACGAGAAATTGTATCGCGATTTTGTAAAATCTTTGAACGAAGCGGACAAACATCAGTACGCAACGACAACCTTCAATACTGATGGAGCGCCTTTGTTTGGAAGCTCAACAACTTCCCTTTGGCCCATATACTTGATGGTTAATGAGCTTCGTTATAGTGTTAGAACTAAAGATTTGATACTGGCCGGTCTTTGGTTTAGTAAAAACAAGCCCGACCTGGATGTGTTTCTTGATCCATTTGTTGAAAATATGAATCAACTCTCAAGAGTGGGCATCGTGTGCTATTTCAATGGCCTTAAACGTCATATTAAACTTTTCCCGCTGGTTTGCTGTGTTGACTCTGTCGCACGAGCACCAGTGCAAGGATTTGTTCAGTATAACGCCCGTGATGGTTGCGGGCAGTGTCTACATCCTGGAGAATATGTTCGGAACTCGGAAAAACCCCATTCAGGTGGATGTATAAAATATCCTTGACTAAATACCATTCCAGAAAACAGAAATATGGCTGATACTATTCAACACGCAGAACAAGCAACCTCAAAAAAGCCAGTCTCAGGTGTAAAGTCGCGATCAAGTTTAATTGATTTGAATAAATTTGATTTAATCTGTGGTTGCGTGTAGGCAGTATGCACACTTGTTCTGGAGTAGCAAAACAGATTTCCAAATCGTTGTTTGGAACCAAGAAAAAAGTAGGGTTAATGTCTCGGCAATTAATAGGTGAAATTTATAAGCTTTTAGGTAATATAAAACGTTCTAACCAAGTAGGAAGATTAACTCGCCCTTTTTCTGAAAGGGAATTTTGGAAAGCTAGAGAGTGGGAAAACTGAACACTTTATTATAGTTTGCTAATTCTTCTCCACATATTACCAGTAGAATATTTAATGAATTGGGTCCTTTTTGTAGAGGCTTTGTACATTTTTTCGCAATCAGAGATTCAAAGTGTTAAACTAGATCGGGCAGATAGGTTGCTACACCAGTTTGTAGCTGGAACAGAAAAACTTTATACGGAAGTAGCTATGAAGTTCAATTACTTTTACATCTATCAACAAGTGTATATAATTGGGGACCACTATGGGCCAATAATACCTTTCCTTTTGAAGCCGGAAACGGTCAATTATTAAAAGGAATTCGTTCTCCTAAAGGCATTCACCATCAAGTATGTCGTCGAATAAGTTTACAGTATAGTCTGGCGATATTAAAAAAGAACGTTCTTCCTTCCTCTAATGTAAGACAATTCTGTACTTCCATTGGAACTAAGATGGTACAAACAACTCTCCAACTGTCTGTTTCTCGATATTTTGATTGTCCTTCAATAATTAATGGGTTCTGGATAAACAATTTAAATCTCTCACCCGAAAGCACTGTTTCGTATGCGAAAATGGTAAAAAATGGTTGTTTATTCGTGTCCTCCAGAGAAAGTGACAACCGTTCAGATAACACCTATGCTATGCTAAACGATAATACGTACGTCAAAATGAATTATTTTATTGTTGATAGAAAGAATAAAACGGAATGGACTATCGTTAAAAAAAATTCGAGTAATAAATGCTTTGGACAATGTTCATGAAAAGTTTAAAGCAATCGTAGAACTAAGCGATGATTAAGTTGTGCTAACGAGTTCAATTAGCAAAATATGTGTACATATAACGATAAATCAACATCAGTACATATGTACTATGCCAAATTTGTATTCATATTAGAAATGTAAGTCATTTAAGAGGTTTCAGAAGAGGGAAATAGGGTAATTTTTCATAAAAATAGGAAAGTACGTTCCTTTAAATAATGCAATGTAAATGCCATCCTAAATTCATTATGAAATATTTTAAACTCCTAAAATTCAAGCCGAAATATATTGCATAATCAACAAATTAGAAGAATTCCCAACCGAAAAGTATTGTTAACAAAATAGTTAAACTTTTAAACAAACAAGATGATTTTATTGAAATCGTTAATTTTAATCTAAAAAGATGCATTTTAAAACAAATAGTCAAATTTTTAAACAAGAAATAATAAAATTAAACCAAAAGCAATTGAATTTTTAAGCATAAAAATACGCATTCTTTAGAAGATAATTAAATTTTCAATTAGAAAACATGAATTTCAACAAAAAAAGTTCATTTTCAACCAAAAAAGATGACTTTTCTACCATAAAGGATGAATTTTCCAACAAAAGACGAATGTGTAACCAGTTATATTGAATGAAATTTTTTTTGTATTGAAGTAGTTGAATCATCAACAAATAGATAACTTTTTAATCGAGAAAGATGACGTTTAAACCAAATAGTTGATATTTCATCTTAAAAAGATATTTTTAAAAAGAAAAATGTAAACGTCAAGTTTTCAGTTCAAACAATTATTTAAAAAAAAGAAAACGAATTTTTAACCGATTGAATTCAACCAGAAAAGACCAATTTTGTGCCAAATGGTTATTTTAAAAAAATAGATTAATTTTAAATAAACCGGTTGCATTTTCAACCAAATAGTTTAATTTCCTACCCCAATTCTTGAATTTTTAAGACAATAATTCGAAAAAAGATGAATTCTCAGCGAAACAAGTTATAGTTATTTCAACCAAAAAATATTATGATTTTAAATAAAAACAGTCTTTGAAAGGAAGTTACTATTTTTGGCTTTTTTTCTAATTGTTTAGAAATCATCTGCTTTTCTGTACTTCGTTCAGTCTATACTAAACAGAATTCTTGAAGAAAAACTTCGAATTATTTTTATAAATGACTATTTGTACATTATTTTTATTTTGTGTTTTTGACACGGAATTAAGGGATACGCTTTTCCCCGATTTATGAAAAAAAATATATTCTACGAACTTATGTGTATTTTTGTCTTGTGTTTTGTTTTCCAAACAAAGATAAAAGGAAGATAGACCGTGGCTCACAAGAAACGTTTTGAGCATTCGGAATTATTCATAACACAGGCACAAAAAAAAGTCGAAGTCCACGGAGGCGACCTTTGGGGTTCTATGGTTTTTGGGTCGGTGATTCAAATGATCGACGTAACGGTTTTTTTTCGCTTTTTGCCTGTAGTTTTACACTCTCTCTTCAGTGACCAGCAGTAATCAGCCATCATAGCGACATCCCATCTGTCTTCGTAGCGCTTTTCCATTTCTTTTATGTCTTGATGGAAGCGCTCTCCTTGCTCTTCACTGTAATCGCCACAATTCTCTGGGAATCGATCCAGGTGATTATGCAGGAAGTGCAATTCGTATGACATTACACACCCCATTTTTCCAAAGTTCTTAATCATTTCGGCTACTATAACTTTATAATTTTCACTTCTTTTATTTCCTAAAAAGTTTTTCACAACTTCCTTAAAACTGAGCCATGCATCCCTTTGAACTTTTGTCCTTGTCTTTGGAAATTTATAATCTTGTAAAAGTCTCCTTATTTCTGGACCATCGAAAATCCCTTCTTTCAACTTGGCATCAGATTTATATTGAAACTTCTTTTCCAAGTATTTATAACATCGACTATTTGCATCTAAGGCTTTCACAAATTGCTTCATGGCTCCTAATTTAATATGTAATGGAGGAATCGATACTTTTTTTGGAGCAACTAGGACCAATTCAATGATAATTCCTTTTCCTATTTCAAGTGATTTCCTTTCAGCCCACTTATGATTTGTGTAATATTTTTCGCGATCTCTACTATCCCAAAGGCACAAGAAACACGGATTCTTTGTAAATCCAGACTGCTGTCCTAGCAACATACCTGAAACTTTCAAATCACCACATATAAGCCAATTATATGTTTTGTATTCAATGGCCTCTAAAAGTTTTTTAAGACTAGCGAAGGATTCTTTCATTGTCGTAGAGTGTGCGACAGGTACTGCGGCATGTTGATTTGTGTTGTGAAGTATTACAGCTTTTAAGCTTCTTTTTGATAAGTCAATAAACAGTCTCCAATCTTCATCTTTATAAGTATTTGGCTTAAGTTCTTTCATCAGTCCTTTTACATTTGAACAGTACACTGATTTTTCTTCATCAAAGACTTTTTCTTCGAAATACTGCTTAAAACTCTCATTTCTTTTTCTATAAAACGTTACTTTCGTACCTTTTTCTAATGAATGTTTACTTTTTAAAACTGAAGATAAATGTTCCGCAGCATATTTGGGTAGTCCCAAATCTTTTACGAGATCATTAAGTTCGGACTATGTAAATTTTTCAGCAATTCTATTGCTTACTCCACCTGGTTTATGAACTTCATCAGAGCTTTCACTGCTATCAATTTCATATTCATCTTGATTTTCATCATAAGTCTTAGTGCTTTTGTCATCATCATCATCTTTAGATTCAATTGATAAATTTTCTATACTATCAACATAAACCTCATCAATCGTTTGAGTTCTCTCAAACTTTTTTTACTGATCCTACCTGAACGTATTTAAGATTATGTAAATTTTTTTTATTATACTTACGGATATCGGTTTTACAGAAATAACAATCATCTTCGTTGGATGGCTCATTGCATTCTGTGGGTTTAATGAAGATCAATTTAGAATCGTCTTTAGTTTTTTTTTCCAAATAGAAAGCATTTTGCGGCAGTTATTCCAAATACTATCAGAAGCCCTATCTCCCGAAACTATATCTGAATTAAAGCATTCTTTGTATATATTCCGAAAATTTTTGTTGAACGATCGTCGATCGTTTTTGTTCGGAATAAATGTCCCACGAATAAAGCAAAATGCGTTAACATCTTTCGGGCACACGTGCTTAGAAGATGAGGTGATAACCCTTTTACCTCTCCAGGGCTAAGTAAAAGGGCTTTTTATCTTTGACGAGGACAATGTCAACTCGTCGACGAACACACTACAGCATCATCTTCACACCTTGTCGACTCCCTGTGAGTCAGTGCACTTCAACTGACATCAATACCCCGACTAGCGTATGAGTGAATCATTCTACATATCCCCTTACGGGGCAGTTTCATCGTCACACAACTAGTCGAGGCAACAGGTGAAAAAGAATCGATTACATACATCGAAACATCCGCACATCCGCACATTCATGCATCCGCAGATCCACACATGCACACACGCAAACATTCACTGCCTTAATTTCGAGAAATTCACAGCAGCTAATGTTGATAAAGATAAATTAATATTTCCAGTTTCTATATAGACGAAACACTAAAGATTATTCTAAATTAATTTTTTAAAACATTTTTTCAACAGTACCTCATTGATTTGACCTTCAAATGACCTTGATCTTGAACTAATAAAGGTCAACCGACACCAGATTTGGATTCAGCGTGCTAAAAAACCTATGTATGAATTATTTCAGATTTTTTCAGCAATATTTCTTCATTTGACCTTCAAATGATCTTGAAAGCGATCTGATCTGACAATACCGACAAACGATTCGGAATCAGCGACCTAGAAAACATAGAACCCCAAAGGTCGCCTCCGTGGACTTTGACTCTTTTTTTGTGTGCCTGTGTAATTAAATACAAGTTATTCGCTGTTCTTAAGAATAAGTATTGTTAAGTACTCACTGTTTAAAAGTGAAACATGAGAAATATATGTCTGATAAAGTCTGTTACATAAAAGAAAAAAGAAACCATAGATAAGAAACATTTTGAGCTTTAAAATATTTATTATATTATAAGGTATGTAATATTTATAATACGCTAATAAAAATCAGTGCAATAATATTATAAAAATTAACTCTGCGACGTGTATTTATTAGGGTATCTCTTCGCGGACCTCGACTTTGAACTATTTATTGAAGTAATATTTCTCTCTGGGTTCGCGTCTGGGTTCTCGACTAATCAGATTTGCTATAAACCAACAAGATAAGCTACCAATGAATCTTATTAAAAATATAATGTCCACGATTGATTCAAAATGCATGGTCCGTAAAAAGGCACCCTTCAGTATTATGGAATAGCGGAAATAATTCGCGTTTGCTTTGGAAAAAATTAAAAGAAATGTACCATTTTTTATTTTATTTTTTAATAGGTTAAAATCATCTGTTTTTCTGCACTTCTTTCACAGAATCATTTGCGGACGCAGTATGTTGTTTTTTAGACGAAATCAGGCGATATGTATTTTTACGATTTGCGAAAAAAAGGATTTCTGCAAACCTATGTGTATTTCAATTTTGTGCTTCGTTAAAAAAAATGTCTGAAATTTAATACAAAAGGCATTTAGTGAATTTTGTGTGTGCTAAATGACTGTTGTGACCAGAACATGTTTTTTTTCAAAAAATCCTATTTTTGCATTTTCCCGTAAACAACGACAGATGCTTCGATTTTTGTTTGCAATAAACTTTGTTCTTCGTATTTACACTAGTACTTTATTTATCTAACCCTTTTTCTAATTATAAACCTGTAAATTTGCACATTTTTTGTTGGTTCACATATCTCAGTATAATAACTAAAAACTTAAAAAGTAATAACTTACCTTTTATTAAATTTAATACACTGAATTTATAACACTGTGAAGAGTTTTTGCTTTATTTTATTAAAAAAATTTCGATCAGGGTCCTATTAGGGTCCGGCACGATTCCGGCGACGGATCCGGACGCGGGATCCTACGCCGGCATTTTCAGTAGAGCGGCTAATCGACCTGACACCGTGATGCGAGAAAAAAAAGGTGGAAGTCTACATCATCGACATTGCTTGTCCGCTTAACCGAAATTTGCAATCAACCTATACAACCAAGATCCACAAGTATAGTCAGTTAAGGCATGAAGTAAAGACCATATGGAGGAATGTGAATCATGCATCTATTCATCCCATTGTGATTTTGGCTACAGGCAGTGTACACGCAAGATGCACTGAACGTCTTGAACATTTAGGAGTCAGTGGGGTATTGACAGCAGCCCAGAAGGCGGTTTTATTTAACACCTGTCTCATTGTAAGAAACTTTCTTAACCATCAGGAAGTGAGCGACTAAAAACCCGTGGAGTGGCAGATGGTAGCTCTAAGAAAGCATTCAGAGGTGACTGTTTTCACCTCCAACGCTCGAGGCCACTCGTAATTGTATACCTACAACACCATCTCAAGAGGTTTCAAGCATCGTATTAAATTAGTTGAATATACTTATAACATTCTAGTCTCATCAGTCACTTGACTTGGTCCGTGGTCGTGATACATAACCGGGTTCACCCGAGTAAAAGTTTAATAAAATAATAATATTATAAGTTGCTTAAGCAATTCATTCATTAACTTTGAAAAAAGTGCAAAATTGTGAAAAAAAACTGCAATTTCCTAGCATCATTCTGAGAGAAAAATGCTAAAAAGAACGTCTTTAAATATCAAGTTATCAGTATAAAGTGGTATTTTATGTACTAGAAACAATTTGCATTCAAAAAAACGAAAGAAAAAATCATAGGTAGCGCAAAAAACTCGTAAACCCTATTTGTCACTTATGGATTTTTTTGGAACTCTTAAAAAAGACTTAGAGCGTTTGTTTTTTTTAGAAAGTAATTATTCATTTGTATTTTCTTGCTTATTGCAAAGAAAAATCTTGACAATAAAAAAATCTGAAACACTTATACAATAGAAATAATTCTAATAATACTCAACTGAATTACAGTGAAACTTTTCAATAGCTCTCCCTTCTATAACCCTTCCGAGAATTGACGCCGCGCCGCATGTAGGTGTAACAGGTGCTGCACGGGGTACGCGGGATCTGTAGCTGCCACTCTGGCGAGCTGTCAGGTGTGAACAAACAAAAGCGGATCAGGCTATAATGAGTTGGTTTCCACCCACCGTCAGCCGCAAGATCGGCGCTATAGAAAAGGTTCACTGTATTATAAAAAATCTCTATAAAAACATATTGATAAAACAATTATTTTTCGAAAGCTTTAAACTTACAACGATTCCATATAAAAAATTTGATTTTTTGGAGTTGGGGTGCCAACTTTACGGGCTTTCCTCCTTGGCCATAATTCTATGTCGAAATAAGTTACAGTCGGTTATTTCGTCATACATTTATGGCGGAATAGTCGCAGACAATTCTTTATGCACAAACGAACATAATCTACATATGCATAGAGATTTCAAAATATAAAATAGGGGAGTGGGTAGACCACGTAACAGCACAACCGCTAATGCGCATGTGCGCGGAACTTTTACTTGTTTTGAGGTGTAACACTGTAAGATTTCATGATCCAATGGGTCATGGTAAGATTCAATAAAATATTGCACTATATCAACTATAGTGACCGAGAGCACTTTACTCACATTTTAAATCAAATCTACCCTAGTAGTAAGATAAATCAAAGATATTATAAACGTAGATGCGGTACGGGGCGTCAGAGTGAGGAATTATATATATAGGACATTACATTTTCTGCCCTATCGAGGTACTGCCCTCACCGTACTACGATGTCCAATTCTTGTTTTCTCATTCTTCGTAAAATATGGCGATAAAGCAGTAGAAAGATTATTAGAGGTTAGAAAAGTTTGACATGTATCACTCAATTTTTTCAGATCTGAAGCTTGGGCCAGGTTTTCTGGACATAGTCTTTTTAAAAAATTGTAAAAAAAGTTTTCTCGAAAAATGTAATTTTTTAATTAAAAAAAAAAAGAAACTAGAAAGAAGTTTCGAGATAAACCAGTGGTAAAAAATTTATACTTGATAATTTTTTCCATTAATTTTTTTATTGAAATAATCAAATATTTACACCAAAGAAAAAAATTTTCTGTTTAAAGTTTTTGAAAATTATTGTTTGAATGTAAAATAACAATAATAAAAAAAAACATTTCTGGATAACATATTTTAGTTGAAAATATACATGGTATTTTTTTAGATTACAAAAAATCTTCCGAAAATCGAATTGTTAATTTAAAGAATTAAAAAGGAATTTTTATATAAATTAGTGCTGATTTAAATCCTGCAAAATTTGTTTGGAAAATGTTATCATCTTCGAGGAAAATTTAGAGAGAATTTTTCTTCTTTTTTAACACTAAATATCAAACAAACATTTATTATTTATTATTATTATTTTTTATTCTAATTTTAATGAATAAATAATATTGATTAAGATACAATTTGATATAGGGAATTTTATTATTTGAAAATTTTCAAATTTGGTAATATTGTGAACCGTTCAGGAATTTGATTAGTTTTTGAATTTTATTATTCGAGACAGAGAGAGTTTTACCGAATCGGGAATTTGATTTTTTTCAGGTATTTGAGGCGTCCCTGTAAAATTACAGAAAATTCGCTGTAATTATAATTTCGGCACCTGAATCTTGTCGATGTTTTCCCTTGGCGCGGATCCAGAGAAGTGTCCGGGGGGGGGGG
>NC_046663.1:120356257-120365590 GCF_010883055.1 Belonocnema kinseyi
AAAAAATGTGTATACAAATTTTTGAAATCACAAGTTATAAAGATAATCTCAATTAAAAATTTAAAAATTCGCTTTACATCCAACTTTGATCCTTGGGTCTTGACAATTTTTTCATAATGCATTTCAGTCACTGATAAACGGGAGTAAATTAAATAGGTATATCTCTCAGAAAATAAATGATTAAAATAAATAAAAATTGCGGGAGACTTTTTTGACCTCTAGGTAGTAAAAAAGGAAAAAGTCCGAAAATTTAAAAACTAATTATTCTCTTTAAAGATAACAATACAATTTATAAAACACTAATTGTAAATTTTTCAGATTTTTCAGCCTTCAGTTTAACAACTCAAATTTTAACGTTAAAATTTACCTCATTTTCAGCATACAGGCTTATTGTTTGAATTTTCACAATTTTCGTTATAAGTTATAGGTTACGCCAAAAATAACTTATTCTGGGATTCGAAATTGCTACAACGTGAAAAGGTAAAAAGTTTAAGGTCAATGTATTCAGATTGAAGTATGCAAATTTATTTGGTTTTAAATATAAATTAATTAAAATTTATTTTTTAATTTTCACAATTGTAATTTATAACTTTTAAAACTGAATAATTGTAGGTCAAACATGAAAAAGTAGACTTGTCTACTCTACAGAGCAGCAATTCCAAAAATATATAAAGTTTTAATAGTTAAGAAATTTTAAATTTGTAGTCTTCAGTATATTGAATAATTCGAAATTTAAAGGTATTTAAATATGTGAGAATGATTGAATTGAAATTGTTCGATAATTTCAGATTGAAACATTTCAAATTATTTAGTTAGAAAGTAACATCGTATAAAGTTACAAAATGAGAAATGAACATCTTTTCATACTCGAATCATTATTTTAGAACAATTAAAATCGTATAACTTCAGATAAGTTTGAAAGTAGGCCTATTAAAAATTACAAGTGCCTGAAAGAACTCAACAAAGGTTTAGTTTAAAAAGCTATTCAAGAGAGTGCTTTTTCAAGTTTTATTAATTTTTTTTTTTTTGATAATTTGCCATCCTCATCAATTTTTTAAAAGAATATAGCGCCTGATTTTGGTCGACTTTAAAAATATATATATTTAATGTTCGCTCAAGGTCAGTTTTGTTCAAAGTGCTTGTTCCTGGATAAATTGACTCTTATTGTTTCCGCTTTTCGTTATGTCACTCATTGATTGTGTTTTTCATAGAAAACATTGAAATCTGGGTTTTTCATATTTATAAAATTATAATTAAAGGTCACTAAGGGTAATTTTCTGTGCAAAATATTGATTTATAAAGAATATTTTGTCAAACTATAAAACGGATTTCTTCACCCAAAGATACGAACCTGAATTATACTATCGTAAAAACAGCCGAAAAAATTAGACGTAAGCGAAATTTAAAAAAAGAAACCTTGGCCAGCCTATAAATATTCATTTCTTCCCCGAAACATTAAAAAGAAACTCTTCGAAACGTTTTCATTGCAACAATTTTATTAAAGAAAAATATCATAATTTTTACATACATTTATTAAAATAAAAAATTATCAACAAGATTTATAGAAAATATATTAAAGAATAAAATGATTGTCCCGGAAGTTAGAACCGAAAATTATTATTAAAAAAAAGTTGTTCTAAATGGGGCCAGACTCGCGAACAGGAAAAATCGCGAAAAGAAAGTGAATTTCAAAATTGAAAAGCAAAAAAATTGAAAACAGTGGCACAAGTGTAAACGTTCGATTGAGTCTTCATAAACAATGTTCAATTTAAAAATCACTTCAAATTAAGAGATTCTTAACTGAACACCTTTATTCAATTTCAAAATCTTATTGAAGTATTATTTTAGTATGAAATATTCCATTTTTAACATATTCAATTTGGAAATTGAATAAAAAAAAACAACAATTGACAATAGTAAACAAGTAAAAAATGAATTGTCCCATTTCAGAGTGATAAATTTAAACTTTGAATGTTACAATTATAATTTTTCTACTTTGTAATTTATAATTTGAAAGTGAAAGTATCGTATTTTGATTTTTAAAGAATAGTTGAAAAATGTTTAATTTAAAAAAAAAAATCGAATAGCCTGTACGTTTTTGAATGTTACAAATTAAAGAAAAAAATTGAGCTCAAGAATTTTGAAAGATTAAAAAGATTTTTTTTAAGATTTGTAGGAAGATTTAAAATAATTTTTTATTTCGAAAAAGTCCATAACTCAAAGAGAATGTTTAAAAATATTACAAAACATTTCAAAATATTTACAACATTTCAAAAAAATCTGAAAGCTCTTGAAACAATTTTGTATGCAGGATTTTACAAAAATTTTATTAAAAATTGGAATCCGTTTAAAAGATATTTAAAAGTTCCGAATAATGTCAAAAATCATTTAAAAAGATTTGAAATAATTTAAAAGAAAATTAATACCTTGGATTGTTTCAAAATTAAATGTTGACTGTTTATTTTGAAAAATGATATTTTAAGAGGAGGTATAAAAATATGAGACCACTGAAAAAATTCCGAAAGCGATGAATGAAACATCACCAAAAATGAAATTTCTGACGACCGAATTGCAAAATTTCAGACAGAAAATGTCCAGAGTAAAAAATCCCCGAATTATGGAGTTCCCGAATATAAACATGAAGAATAGAATTTTCGATCAATATTATTTATTTATTAAAAATACAATAATTAAATGATTTTATTAAATTTTTGTTTGAATTTAAAAGAATAATAATTGTTAAAATTTTTTTTAATAGTATGTACATTATCAAATAAAATTTTTCATGCAGTAATAAACATATTTTTTTAATCATTGTTTCTTTAATTTCAAAACATAATTTTTTAAACCTTAAACATTAAAAAAGTGTATTTGATACAAATATTCGATTATAGTATTTTAAATAAATAAATAGTCTTTAACGAACAACAATTTTTTCTATTGTTTAAATACAGAAATTTTCTAGTTTGGATATTTTATAATTCAGAAATTTTCTGTGGGGAATTTTCGAATTCAGTAATATTTTAGGGCGCAGTCTCATGGAGGGTAGGCATTCAGTTGTCCGAAATTTCATTTTCCCTCAAAGTCATGCCGAAAAAATCACTATATTTAAGGACGGTGTAGACGTAAATCACAGAGGGGATCCCGATGGGGAATTCAGTGAAAATCATTATACAAACAAACGTTTGATGGCGTTTATGAGGATTCTTTGACATTTACATTTGCTTCGACTTTTAAATTCGAGAGACAACTTTGAAAACTAGGAAACTGAAAAGTGAATACCTGAATAAGAATTAATAATAAATATAAGACAATGTTGAAATAAAAAATTATCTATATAATTAATTTTCTATTGTAAAATATACCATTTCTATGGTTACAGATGTTTATAATCTCGTTTTGATTTAAATTAAATCATGTAAATTATTATTCAGTAATGAAAAATGAATATTAATATGCCCGAAAAATAATAAGATGATGGTTTCTCAAATATTTCACTCTTTTCAAATATTTCGGAAATATTTCAATGTGTTTAAAAAAATGGCAAATATTTCACAAAGATTTTAAATATTTCGCAAAGATTTTTGATAAATTTAAAATCTTTTACGAAGACATTAATGATTTCCCAAGGATTTTCATAATTTAACAACTATTATAAAATATTTTTAAAAAATTTCAAAGTTTTCTTCGCAAATGTTTCCAAGGATTTCCAAAAGATTTCAATGATTTCCCAAAGGTATAAAAGGTTTCACATATTTCGAAAAGATTTGGAATAGAATTAAAATATTTTACAAATACATTAATGATTTCCCAAAGATTTCACTAATTTTACAAATATTACTAAATATTTCAAAATTATTTCAAATATTTACTAAAGATTTCAAAAAGATTTCACAAAGATTAGAATGGTTTTCAAAAGTTAAAAAAAATGTCGCAAAGATTTTGGATGGATTAAAAAGATGTCACGAAGACTTAAATGATTTTCAAAAGACTTCATAAAGATTTAAATCATTTTTACCAATATGACCAAACCTTTCAACAACATTTCAAAGATTTAAATAATTTCACAGATGTTTCAAAAATATTTCAAAGATTTCCAGATTTCAAAAAGAACTCAATGATTTCCCAAACATTTGGAATATTTCGCAAAGATTTAAACAATCTCCAAAACATACCAAGTAATTCAAAAATATTTTTAAGACATTTGAAAGATTTTGAATATTTCGAAAAGATTTCAAAGTTGTCACAGAGATTTCCAATAGATTAAAAAATTTCGCAAAGGCATAAATGATTCCCAAAGATTTCAATAATTTCACAAATGTTTCAGAAATATTTCGAAGATTTCAAATATCGCGCAAAGATTTAAACAATTTCAGAAATATTATCAAATATTCTTAAAATTTTTTAAATATTTTAAAAGGATTTCAATGATTTTCGAAAGATTTCACAAAGGCTCCAATGATTTCCTAAAGCTTTCAACAATTTAAAAAATATACAAATATTTCAAAAATTTTAAAAATATTTTATAAAAATTTCAATGATTTTCCAAAGATTGAAATATTTCGCAACGATTTCACAAACGTTGAAATAATTTCCTAAAGATATCTAGAAGATTTGAAAGGTTTCGCAAAGATTTTGGATAGATATAAAGGATTTCATAGACTCTAATGATTTTTTAAAGATTGCAAAAATTAAAATTTTTAAAAAGATTTTAAAAAGATTTCAATTAATTCCCAAATATTTCAAAGATTTTAAATGTTTCATAAAGATTTCGGATAGATATAAAAGATTTCATTAAGATTTCAATGCTTTCCCAAAGATTTAAATAATTTGAAACATATTAGCAAATATTTATAAACTTTTAAAAATATTTCACAAATATTTCGGATAGATTATTAATATTTCACAGAGAGATACATTATTTCCAAAATATTTTAGTTAGATTTTTTGAGAAACTAAAACAACCTAATGAATTTGATCATTCGATTTCAGAGGGGGGCAAGTCTATACTTTGCTCCTCCCTGATCGATTCCTGGTGGATTTCTGGATAATAATATTCTAGTATTGTTCAAAGTTATGTGACATTTCAATCTACGGAATAAAAGTAAAAGCCTTTTTTAGAACAAGATTATTGTTTCTATTGTCCAAAACTCTTCTTCTTTGTATTAGTAAAAGAAGATTAAATAATTATTACAAAACGCCACCCAACGTCAATTTGATTTACAGATCAATACAAAATTCGCAAGCAGAAACCTATCTGTCAATTGTTTCAAAAGCGTCTGGACATCTAGTAATTTTTTCGGTAAAATAAGTTTTATGGTACAATGAAATTTTGGACAAATGAATACCTACCCCCATGGAAGTAGTATAGTATAATAGGGGAACAGTTTAGACGAATGAGGAGACTGCGAGAGCTTGTGCAGGAACATCATTGATCAAAACTGTTCCACTATTCTACTACTCTATCTTCATGAGACTGCATCCTAACTGTCGGGAATTTTATTTTTCGTGGACTTTTCAATTCGAAAGTTTTATATTTTGGCATTTTTATAACTTCCGGAATTTTAATATTCAGGAATTTGTCAATTCACGAATTTTACAGTGTCGGGAATTTTATTTTTCGGTATTTTTCAGTTGCTTCTTCGGAAAAATAAAATTCCCACCACTGTAAAAATTCTCGCAATGCTGGACAATTTATAATAATACTGAATTTGAGAATTCTCGACAGAATTTTGTTGTTGTTTAAAAAGTGCATTGTATTCTTTTTAACTTACAAAAAAGTTCGCAAAAAAAATGAAAATTCGCTCTCAATCAGTGCTGAATTAAATCCTACAAATTTTGTTTTTTTTTAAGCGCACGTGTTTTTAAATTTATTTTTGCACAACATTTGTATACGATTATTTTTATTTTAAATTCAAACAATAATTAAAAAAATTAAACATTAAACAAAGTTTCTATAATTAAAATATTTGATTATTGTATTTTTAATAAATAAGTAATATTAATTAAAACATTATTTTCTCAATTGCTACAATTCGGGAATTTTCTAGTTTGTATGTTTTGTAATTGGACAGCATTCGGTGTGGTATTTTATTATTAGGGAATTTTCAAGTTCAATTATATTGTAAACTGTCCAGAATTTTATTATTCTGGAATTTTTAAATTCGGGATTTTCAGATTTCGGCATTTTATAATTTCAGGAAGTTCACAGTGTCGGGAATTGTATTATTCGAGATTTTGCAGTCCTCAAATACTTCAAAACATTTTAAAAGATTGATAAAATTGTAAAAGAAAATCTGGAAGATTTTGAGGCAATTTTTTCGAATTTCACAAAAATTTTACGATAAAATTTAAATTATTTGCATTTTAAAACATATACCATATAATTTACGTAAGTATTTCAAGCAAGCTGTATCAATTATAATATTTTACAGTTTATTTTAAAATATATTTTATGGAACATGATATATTTTATGAATGCGCCAGTTAAATTCTGTTTGTCTAATTTTTGTTTCCAATTCCAAACGTAATCTGGCTTATAACTGCCGTCTTAACATCTAAAAACCGAAAGAACAATTTTCCTGCCACTTGGAATTATAATTATATTTCTATAAGAATGTTAGAATATATAATAATTAAGAAATTGGAAAATACATACGAGAAATTGATTAGACGAATAGTATGAAAAATCCATAGAAATAGCAGACCACAAAAATAAAAAATAAACTAAATAATATCAAAGAACTATATAAAGATGTTGCACTTAAAGTTTTATCAGTTTGAATAAAAATATAATATTAGAGAGTGAAAAAATGATAACTTATAAAAGAATATAAATTAGAAGAAATAATTTGAAGTTATAAATGTGGAAAAAAAATTTAATTGGGAATTTACTTTCAATTTAAATGGTTCATGTCCAAGCTAAGTTACCATAAGTGCGCATCGAGGGGCCTACTGAGATATGGGTGCTATATACGGGTTGCGGTGGGTAGAGGGGAACTGACAATTTTCGCCGGACGCGCCGTCTACATTTATCGCGGGTAACTAAGCCCGCACCGCATCTACGTTTATAATATCTTTGGATAAGTGCAGACAAAGAAAGAAAAAGAAGAATCTGTTTGCAGTCTGCCCTGACGGACCGAGGAAACCGAATGGAGCCTCTATAAAACACCCGTAAAGACTCTATTGGGCCCCAATTCGGTTTCTTTTTAAAAAAGTAAAAAAAAAACAGAAAAATCAACTTTTAGATTGTTGAAACTCGGATTCTATGTTAAAATTCCCTATAGAAGGTCACGGAATAACAATATTTTTCTTTGCAAAGGTAAAAAGTTAAAAAAAATATTAGACCTGTAAGTAGCAGTCAACAGGCGTCATACGTCTTATATTTTTTTAAACTTTTCTGTTGCAAAGAAACTATTGCGATTACTCTGTGACCTTCTATAGGGAATTTTAACTTAGAATCCGAATTTCAACAATTTAAAAGATGATTTTGCTGTTTTTTCGAGTTGTTTAAACAGGAACCGAATGGGGATCCAATGGGGTCTTTACGGATACTTTGTAGAGGCTCCATTCGGTTCCTTTGGTCCGCCAGTGTGGCACCGGGCTGGTTCCGCTTGGCGTGCAGTTCTGGCACCAGAGTCTGGCATAGTAGATCCTGGCCCAGACTGGTCATGATATAAACCAAACAACATTAAGATAACGTAAAATGATACTAAATATGTTTCTGTAATAGCTTTACATGATATTGCAGTCCTTTTTGAGAGAATATACTGCGGAGAAGTCCCAACATTTCAGCCCTACTAGAAAAGAATGATTAGATCAAATACGAGCGATTGAAAGTAATATCCAATCGTTCCCAATGGTGTTACGAAAATTTCAAAGTACACGGAGAAAAATAGATTTTAGCACAGACTATCTAGTTATTAATAGGTAATATCTTAGCGATTTAACTATGGTACAGAATGCTAGATACTGAAGTAGAGCATCCGTAGATATTGAAAAGAAGAATTTAACTGACGATATCCAAGATATTAAAGGGCAGAATCTAAGATATTCAAGAAATATTTTTTAATTGTGCAAAAGTTGCCTGTAAAGCATGCCATTTTCTATAAAATGCAAAAGAATGTTAATATCACAGTCCTCTGTTTTTAAAATCCGAATCCTCAAGCATTCGCTTTTTTGCATAATTATGCGATTTTGGTGTGAAACAGATAACACATTGTTCAAGGCTAATATGAAAAATGCCTGTAGCTGAATCCTCATTTACTTGAGAAAATTATAACATATCCAAAAACATTTAATCTATTTTCCATTAAAACTTATAGTGCAATAGATATCCGAAGAACCACAATACACACGATGAAAGCTTAAGATATAGACAAAGCAGGGTTAAAATCTTTTGTCGCCACGCCACACGTCAGTGACCTTGCTCCGATAAAATTTAGCTTTTTTAATATCTTATATATTAACTGTTAATATCACACATCTTATATTTTCAATATAAACAGACATTGCCCATTAATATATTGTATGTTGAATAGAAGATATCAGATATTATGCCGTGATATCTATATATTATGGTTAAATATCAGTTTTTAATATCTGCTTTTCAATATCTACTTTTCTCCGTATACAAATTTCGTTCAAATGCGCAGGCATGCTTGCCCTATTGGGAACGATTCAAACACTTGTGCCGATTGAAAATGATCAAGAACGATATACAATTTCTGTCCCGATTAACACCGATTAAGAACGATTCAACCTTTAATTAATCCCAATCGGATCTAATCATTTTTTTCGAGAAGGAAGGAGACACTGAAATATTAAAAACGTTACCTCTTGTCGTATAAGCTGCTTGAGCATGCGTAGGGGCGGGAAAAATTCTAAAATTTTCTGCTTAGCTTACATTTTTAAAGTAATTTGTATAATCTATAATAATTAAAATTGAATATACTTTATATATAGGTACTTCAATTCCAAAAATTCGAAAAAACGCGGAGATCGAAAATTGATGAAAACCATAACACGTGTTGATCACAAAACAACACTCAAGATATATTTACACGCCTGTCATATTCAAACGAAAAATTTATTTTCCTCCCACTCTACCATATGACGATGCAACGCATTTATCGCATTCTAGATTCTTCTCTGTTTTTCTGTTGGGTGGAAAATCTAGAGTGATATAAATGCATGGCATCGTCACCTGGTAGAGTGATCGGAAGTTACATTTTCCGTCTGCATACGACAGAGGTGTAAATACACCATCACGTCACCATATTGCAAAACTGAACAACACTACCACAAAAACACTCATAGCAGGGCTACCAATGT
>NC_046663.1:120365690-120370625 GCF_010883055.1 Belonocnema kinseyi
TGTATCAAAATGATGTAACCTTTCATTTCAGGAAACAAAAAAATGTATAACGTATATTTTATAAACAACCGTTTATTTTCATTAAACTCCAAAGACTGACATATTTCACAAAACATATTTTAATAGATACGTTTTTTAAAATACCATACACTAGCCGACCAACAAGACGACCTCCAGCAAGACGATCCGCTCAAACATAACAACGGGCGAACGCTCATCGAAACGACGGCGGAGGCCGTACCTCTATCCCCTCCACTTTCTTCTCTGCAATGCACACGACCTAATGTTTCACTTAACACATAAGTTCGCTCTACAACGCACATGCTCTCAGCCCAGAATAGTGGGGACGCCTCACGCCGTCATCTTGCCGGACGGTGAAAGTCCCGCGTTCGTCGTCTTATTGGACGGCTAGTGCAGCGGTTCCCAAACTTTTTTGCAGTTTTCAGGGAGGGGCAAGGCCGCCACCCTACAATTTTTCCCTCTACTAGAACCCAAAGGGGATACTTGACAGTCGGGCATGCGGGAGCTTGCATGCTTCACGCGAGAGAATTAAAACCGGTTGAGAAAAATGAAAATATGTTAAAATGTTAATAAATAAAATTTTCATTAGTCGAATCAATTTCCTTATCTAATTTTGAGCAAATTAAAAGAAAGTTGATGAAAATCCGTTAATATCTTCAACGCCAGTTGACAGTTCTTGTAATTTTCCATGTACTTAAAGATATGCTTAATTACTCAAAATGTGAACCTATTTTCATCAACTTTTTTTCATTTTCTTAAAATCACATCAGAAAAAAGATTTAGATTATTAGAATTTAATTGAGCCATGTCTTTAGGATTTTATTTATTGAAACAGCTTTAAATCTAATCACAATGAAAGATCCTCCTAGGGCTGCGTTCCAGGCGACCACCCGGGTGAATTGGTGGGTGAAGTAAAGAAGTGGGCGGAGTTTACTAGGGTGAAGTGGAAGGATAATGGTAGAATGAACGGTTTCGAGTGTGCGTCGGGTGTACGTTTGGTGACAGACAGTTAAGGTTCAGTTACACAAAAGTTTAAAAAATGCAAGAAAAGGATAAGAAGATTTTAATTGCTGCTTCAGTAATGAGGTTATTGTTATTACAAACAGGGATGTGTTCAATAATAGTGGAAAGTGATGAAGATACTCAACTTTAAATGATGAAGATACTAAACTTTAGTCTACTACTAAACTTGCGATTCCGGCCAATTCTACCCGCCAATTCCAAAGTTCACTCACTTCCACCTACCTAGTTTCAGTGGGTGAAATAATCACCCGTCGAGTGACCCCCACTCTTCACTCGAGTGATAGCTAAAAGGTTCACCCAAGTGAAGCCCAACACTCACCTAACATCGTGGAACGGCTTGGAGTACACCCGAGAGCACCTGGGTGGTCCCCTGGAACGCACTCTAGCGGGGGGGCTGCCGAGTGGCTGGGCCCGGGCTGGCTTCCCCCCTCAAAGGCTGCCCGGCCCGGGGTGGCATGCTTCTGCCGGCGGCAGCCTCATCGACCGGCGGCACTAGTTTGGGAATCGCTGGGCTAGTGCATAATATTTCAACAGCTTATTATATAGTATATAAGGTATTTAAAAAATTTATTGTGAAATATAAGGACTTCAATGAAAATAAAAGGTTGTTTATAAAATTTATGTGCAATAAATGTTGTTCTTGTCTGAAATCAAAAGTTATATCATTTGTATACATTCTTGTGCATATTTTAATAATTATTTATTTAAATTACAAGATTTTTTAAAAAGTAATTTTGAATCGCGCGTCGAATGCGGCCAATCAGCGTGCATCCCTAACGCACACAGAAGGTGCATGATTACCACTGTAAGTTCGTGTGTAAGCCGAAAATGCACAAATTTGTCGAATCCTTCAAAATATTTTGAAATACCTAGAACTTTTTTTTAAAGATTTCTAAAGTACTTTCGAATAATTTTTAAATAACCTTTTTAAAATTTTTTAATTCTTTGAAATTTCTTTAAATTATATAAATAAATTGAAAATTCCTTGATTATAATTTTGTATATATTTATAAATTTATATAAATGTTATTTTGAAAAACATACTTTTAAATTTAGAACGCTTTCAATTCATTTATAATTATCAATTATTTATAAATATACTTCAAGTTTAAAATTCAAAATTTGAAGACTTGCATCCCATCGAATTGAAAATTATTCTTATTTAAAAGTTGAACATTTTTGTACATTTAATTTTGAACGCTTCAATCAGCTTTGCATTTTTATTAATCCCATTTTCAAAACTCTAATCTACAAAAATTTCAATATTTAAAGTTTTGACATTTTTCTGTTTTCTAAATTTCAATCTGAAGCTTCAAATAATTGCAAGCGATTTCAAATGATTTTAAAAGATTTTAAGTATGTGAGGGTGTTTTAAAAGATGTCAGGAAATTTTCAACTAATTTTTATAATTTTAAGGAATTTAAAAGAATTAAAATAATTTTAGAAGGATTATTTTTAAAAAATTCAAAGTACTTAAAAATCTTTTTAAAAAGTTCTAGGTATTTCAAAAGATTTTGTCTTCTGAAAATTTAACTATTTTGTAGAAAATTCTTTTCGTTTTTGGTTAAAAATGAATGTCTTTTAACTACAAATTTAACTTTTCTATGTTTCATTGAAAAGTGATCTTTTTTATTTGAAATTTTTTGTATTTTATTGAATACTCATTTTTCTTGGTAGAAAAATCATCTTTTTTGTCGAAAATTGAACTATGGTTAAACATGAATTTTTTGTATAGAAAATTAGTCTTGGTGAAAAATAAATTTCTTTTGTGCAAAATTCATTTATTTTATCAAGAATGCCTTTTTTTAATTTCCAATGCAGCTTTTTGTACGAAAATTTACCTATTTTGTTGAAAACAATTAAAACATTTTTTTTAAATTGATGTATTTTATTAAAAATTCATTTTTGGCAGAAAACTAATTGTTTTCGTTGAAAGTTGAACTATTTCTATTAAAAATTAGTCAACTAGTAATTAATATTACTATAATATTTTATTGTTGTTATATTTACATTATTAATATATATTACAGTAATAATATTACAATTATATACACCTGAAAAAAGATAACCTCAAAATCGACGCATGCGTGAAATTAAGAATCACGTGAAACATTCAAATCGCCAATTTCTTCCATTTCTTTCAAATGGGAATCGAGCTATACATAGAAGACCACCGAAGTTTTCAGAAGCTTTCAGATCGGCTACCATCGTGCAACAGAAAACCTAAGAAAACCGAAGTACGAATCGTGCATTTTCGGCTTACACACGAACTTACAGTGGTAATCATGCACCTTCTGTTTTGCGGCTCTCAAGCGATAGGTATGGTGGGGGTAAATTTGTAGGTTTTGAGATCTCTCGAAATTTGACCGAGAACCCTACCGACAAAGATATTTATCTTTGCTACCGATTAGAGTTCTTAATTTCCCGAGAATTTAAGTTTTGTATATATAATGGAGAAATTGACAGAATTTAAGAGAATTCAAAAGAATTGAAGAGAATTTAAGAATTTATAATTTTGAACAATATTTTTATTACTCATTTTATGTCAACTAGAGATGGGACCTTACCCGTATGACGAGTAAATTTACCAGTTTTGCCGGTAATATCAATAATGACGGGTCAAACTGGTAAATCTGGTAGAATATTTTAAACAAATTATCATTTTTTGAACAATAATCTATGGTGCAAATTAAGGTTTATATCCATGTAAGTACAATTACAGAAATATCTGTTTTAAAAATTGCAACTCCTATGGAAGCCTATTAGTTTACTATATAAACAAGACATCTTAGAACTTTTTCCATGTATTAACTTTACATCATGAAGGGAACAAATTACATAAATAATAAGTATCATGCTGATATTAAGTTGTTACATCTGTATTATTAATCTGTTACAATTCTAAAAGAATGCTACTTGAAGTTTTAAAAAACTTTAAAACTTTCATTATTTCCGAAATATCATAAAAAATATAATTACATCATTGTAGTGTAATTTCATGAAAAACTCTTGATGTTTAAAACCTATTTTAAAAACATAAGTTTATTTTCTCCTATATATACATTATTCAAATTATAGAAGCCTACATTATTGAGCCAATTGAATAAACAGAAATCAGTTAGTGCTTGAAAAAAGAATATGTGTAAACCCAGTGGGCAGAAAAATATGAAAATCCCAAGAACGTCCTTGGGACATGCCTAGGACGTCCTGTGTTAGGCCAATCAACGTCTCTAAGACGTGCAATGTCCTAAAGATGAACTAAAGATGTCTTAAAGACATGGACGTTCTCCCCAAGTCGAAATTTTGGGCCTGCTGTATACCTTAAATTGCAGCACTAAAGCAGGAACAATAGGAACAATACAAGGCTTCACTCTCTACACAATTAAAGCCCTTCTATGGCCCTTATTGGTCCTGCTTATTTCCATTTCCAGCTGAGTCTAAAACTGAATCTACCCTATGCCCTAGCCAATTGAGCCATCGAAGCGGTTGGATCTTGTTAAGGAATATATTTTTTTTATTTTTTTTACACATCTAATGAGTAGGTGGATTTAAAAGGCCTGATTCAAATATTTAAATTAAATTTGGGATAATTTAAATTCTAATATTAAAATGTTTAATTAAATTACTCAATTAATTTGTGACTTCTGCTCGGCATTTTTATTTATTACATTCGGATTTATTATAACTGCAAAATATTCAAATTTTAATAAGATATTCGGGGATCCAAGAGCACTTTTGTGTCAAATTTATGTCCTGATGAAAAATTGATCGATTGTTGTGCACCATTTTATCCTAATTCCGAATATGTCGCTTGCACCCAGAAAATGTTTGGTTGTTTGTTAATTTGAATTAAGATATATTCTAATTCGATTGACAGTTTACGATACAGAC
>NC_046663.1:120370725-120383141 GCF_010883055.1 Belonocnema kinseyi
CTTCTTACGAAAATGTTGGAAAATGGCTCGATGACTGGTTTGCTTCAAAAAACGAAGACTTTTTTTGGAAAGGTATCCATAAATTGCCTGAGAGGTGGAGAGATAAGTAAAAGGTTTAAAAGAATATTAGATAAGGCTTAATATTTTGTATTTTTTTCAAAGACTATGAAAAAATCAAAAATTCAAACTTTGCCCCAAACGACACGAGATTCGGAAAAAAATTCAAAAAGGAGTTGCAGCTCTTAAAAATTCCAACAAAATTAATTTCAACTATTTTTTGATAGGGCTTGTAATTTTAGTTTTATTTATTTAAAATATTATGAAAAAAAAGAAAATTAAAATTTTGAGCCGAACGACGCAAAATACGGAGAAAAGTTTTTGGAGAAATTTCAGCCTTATAAATTCCTACATCATTTCTTTAAACCACATTTGTAAAACCCCTCGTCTTTAATTTACAATAAGCTTCCACCTATGTCCCCCGCCGTAAAACGTATAGGCTCCCGAATGTCCCCCTTTGAAGGGGCCCCTACCTCTACCGCGAATCGTCTGGATATTTGCATCCAGAAACGTTCATTGGCTGACTCAGCCTTGTATCTATACGCCCACTGTAAGCAAATTTTCCAACTGTGCATATGCCAAAAAGCGCGGATCTATTTTGAATCAATAAAGATATACTATCAATAATAATGCTTTTCGGCACATGCGCACTTGAAGCAGTCGCGATCCGTTAGCATGCGATTGATTAGCATGACTCATTTTTCATTTCCTTGAAATAGTACAATTTATCAACTAAAAATTAACATAATACAATCACTCAAATATTTCGCGGCATATTGAGTATTGCAGCATGACCTCACGGTCATGGACGAATGGGTGCAACTGTCAGAAAGGTTAGCACATTTGTTGACAACTGTTTATATACGTATAATATCTTTGCATAGGAATGCAGACAACATTTTTGCATTAAATAATCTAAAATTAAAAGTAAGTTATAAATGTTTGAATTTTCAAATCTATCATACTACGATAGGTGGAAATGTCAGTCACCAGGAAAGTTACATGATCTTTAGTACCTACAATGCTCCCCTCACAGCAATAGGATATACCGGGATATCCCATTTATCTCTCAGGTTGTCCCAAGGATATCTAAGGGATAAGTCTTTGGATATCCCGCAACACGGAAATTTGAATATCCCAGGGATAACCCCAGGATATCCCTGGGATATCAAAATTGTCGACTTGCGGGATATCCGACGAGTTATCCCTAGGATATCCTTAGGACAACCTGGGAGATAAATGGGATCAAATGGGATATCTCGGTATATCCTATTTCTGTGAGGGTCTGTACTGCAACTGTACACAACTCTTTGGAGGAAGATTTCTAAACGCAACGGTAAGTTATAATGGCCTGAATAGTCACATTTCTCAAGCGTAGAATTATTTTCTCAGTCATGTTCCATTCTTTTGCCGATTAAAGATCTTCCAATGTGACAAAATAAAATATCCAAAATTTGAGGTTAGTGTGTCAGATCGGGTACTCTCATTTCAAATTTCGGACAATTGATTGTATTGCGGGACACTGAACGGTCATCAATTGACAAAATAATGGAATATGACTGAGAAAATACATTATGCATTTAAAGAATTTTACTATTATGATATTTAATAGCAACTTTTACGTTTCGTAGTTTTTAAAATTGATTTACAAAAGTCAGAAATTTCCATATTACGCCAAAAGACGCGAGATACGTAACATTTTTAGCATAACAACGCGAGATAGAGAAGAATTTCTGAAGAAAGGATTATAGCTTTTAATTGTAAGGCAATTCAGAAAATAAATATACATTAAAAAATTTAAGTTAAAAATCGAACGGGTAGCGCGAGTGTTAGTATGAGAATGTGTACCTGAAAGCCTATAGAGATTTGAGCAATTTAATCTTGAACTATGCACACTTAATTACATAGAAAAGTTAAAATGTGAAGATGCATTCAAGTACTGGGATCTAGACAAGATTTTTTGATAAAGTTTTATTGAAGAATTCTAAGTGCAACGAATAAGTAACCGAGGGCGAAGCGCGAGATCACATAAGCTCGTGTCCTAGCTGCGTTCAAATTTGCGAGAAATTTCAAAATTTAATTTTGAATTTCAGTTTATAAGTTATTAATCGAAAATTCTGCAGCGCAGAACAATAAACGGCAGAACTTGGACTCGATTGCCTTTGCGCGAACAGAAGCTGAAGAGAGTGAAGAAACCCGGTCAAACTATAAAGATTGGGGATAAGAATGCTCCCCTGATACTTTTCCTCGGTTCCGCTGCCACGAGCTCAATATTTCTTCAATCACTCGCCCTGTAAAATTTAACTTTTTTCTAGTGTAGGTTCCTTTTCTCGGTTCGCGTGACATATAGTTTCATTTTCTACAAAATAATTAAATTTTCAACTAAATAATCGTATTTTTAACGAAACGAGATGAATTTCAAACCCAAAACATAATAGTAGCCTTTTAAATAAAAACAGGTCACTTATTCTTTCAGGACTACACCACTGTTGAAGAGAACTGCATACCCAAATTTTTGTATTTATGCGTTGAATGTTCTTAAAATTGAATAATATTGTTATAATCATTTTTATTTTTATTCGGCATGAATATACGTACGTTCAACGAACTTGCTTTTTTTCTAATATTTTTTTTCAGAAGATGATGCCGCAGATCCGAGGTATTTTCAGTTGACATTACGGGTCCGAAAACTGTTAGTTTTTTGTTGCACTTCAGCCACATTTGCTATAATTAAATGAAATACATAAATTGAGTGCTTCACTTCCCTGCTTAAAATTACAGTTTGAAATCCAATTGAAACCGGAAAGGAATCGGTTACATACCCTTTCGGTCCTTACTCAGTTCTATACCGTTTTAATTTGGTCTTTAATTTAATTTTGTGCTATCTATCTGTGTCTACCCAGTCCTCATCCGGGAAATGGTAATAAAAAATAAGTTGTTTAAATATTCTAACCGCGCCTACCCGGTTTTTATCTGTTCAATGAAAACAAAATGAAAATAATCATATAAAATTAGAAATCTACCCGGATCCTATTCGGTTTATATATGGCAATGGACGCTTGTGGACCGGCTATCTGGAGCTACCCGGTTCCTATCTGGCATATGGAACCAGAAATTAAAATAAGGATATACTTTTTTACCCGGTTCCTATCCGGTCTCTTCAAGGCATATGGCCACTTGTAAATTATTAAGTCAAAGTGTACCGGCTACCTGGTTCCACCAGGTTCCTATCTGGCAAGTGGAACCAGAAATTAAAATAAGGATATACTTTTACCCTGTTCTTATCCGGTCTCTCTAGGGCACATGGCCACTTGTGAATTGTTAAGTGATAGTGTTCCGGCTAACCGGTCCAACCAGGTTCCTATCTGGCAAATAGAACTGGAAATTAAAATAAGGTTATACTTTCTACCCGGTTCCTATTCGGTCTCTCTAAGGTACCTGGCCACTTGTGAATTATTAAGTGCAAGTGCACCTGCTATCCAGTTCGTACCTGGCAAATGGAACCAGAAATTGAAACAAAGATATATAATTGTCTACCCGGTTCCTATCCGGTCTCTTTAATGCACATGGACACTTGTAAATTATTTAGTGAAAGTGTACGGGCTACATCCTTGTACCCGGTTCGTATCTGGCAAATGAAACCAGAAACTAAAATAAGAATATACTTTTTTACCCGGTTCCTATCCGGTCTCTTTAAGGCACATGGCCACTTGTAAATTTTTCAGCTTTTTCTACAATCTCTGAATCCAACGATCTGGATGGTCACACAGACAAGGAAATGATTTAATTTTGTCAAAAAGTTCTACTTATTATCAGTCATATGTGACTAAAAATTTAGTGAAAAGTTAGAAACAGCGTATTATAACAAATAGTGAAATAAAACTAATATTTAATAAAAATGTTTACTAAGGTAAATTAGTGACCAATTTCTTAATTGTCTTTACATGTTACATCTCTTATTAGTTGATATTATTTATCATAGAAATATTGTACATATTAATATAAAATTCTCACTAAAGATAAACCAATTTTTTCAATTCTTGGCTGAGCCACATATAATCCAGATAGGTTTCCAATAGTAACCGATAACAAACGGGTACATATTTTGGCGTTCCTGATATAATCGCCCATCCTTCCAATATTCCTGATACATTCACTAAATATCCCTATACACGTATTCTTTCAATATTCCTAGATAGTCCTGGTATTGTTGATATTCTTTATAATCTCAAATATTTTTGATATTCCAAAATATTTCAAAGTATCCCTAAATATTCACAATTATTCTGACATATTCCTCGCATTCCTTCTGCGCTCTAAAAGTTTTTATAGATTTCAAATTACACCAAACTCTCGTTTTCAGTCACCCCGTTCTCAGCCTTCCTAGAACTGGCGGTTCATGCAGTTTCTTAGTGGAGTAGAGCGAGAGCGGTTTGCTGGTCAGCCGGCCCTCACTGTTTACGTTTCTGTCCTCCCAAAATCAGTCTAAGGCCAGTTGAAGGCAACCCCCGAAACTTGGCTGAAAGCGAGAGTTTGGTGTACAAAATAGTTTCAAGTGTTTAAAAGGATTTTAATAAAATTCAAAATAATTTACTGGAATTAAAAATTTTTTTTCAATTAAGAATGATTAAAGTTTATTAATCAATTGAAAGAGATTTCAAGTAATTTTAACGAACTTAAAAAGATTTTAGAAGAATTCCAAAAAGTACAAGAATTTTCAAGAGATTTTAAAGACTTTCAAATACTTTTTATGCGATCGAGAGATTTTGATTTATTTTAAGGGATTTTGTAGCATTTAAATGGACTTCATATCGTTTAAAAAGTCGGTAAAGGAATTTAAAATATTACAAAGTATTTAAAATTATTTTTAAAAATTCAAAACAGTTTAAGGATTTTCATGTATATTTTGAAGTATTTAAAAGAGTTCAAGATATTTTAATGTAGGTAGAATTTAAATAAGTTTCAAGATTTTAAAGTAAGTTTAAAATATAAATAATGTTGTTGAATTCTTCAAAGTCTGTTAAATGTGTTGAAATCTTCGGAAATTTGTAGAATTCCTTTGAAATCTGTTAAATTTCTTCAAATATATATTGATTTTTTTCAAATCTTTTAAAAGATCTTGAAATATTTTTGAATTTAGTTTAAATCCTGTTTAATTCCATAAAACATTCAATAATAATTTGTAATATTTCTAAAATCTAAAATCTTAGTGCAAATATTATTATAAGCGTAACGATATTTTTTAAAGAATGGGTTACAAAAATTTGCAGACGGCCCTGCGCAGCTGTAAGTTATATTTCAAATTTTTGTTATACTTCAAGCTAGGTTATCCGAGAGGCTTTAGGCGTTAGGAATGCGAAATTTACAGAGTTCAAACCCGCGGTGAATAAAAATTTGCATAGCGTGCGCTTATAAATAGTGTAATGATTGAATAATAGTAAATAATAGTGTACTTAAATATGTGAACAAATTATAGAGTATAATAGTAATAATATAATAATACAAAAGATTAATTTTTTGCGGCGAAAAATCGTCATTTTATAGAACTGTTCTCTATAGTTTCAAGACTTCTTCGATATAGACTGTATTTAAGATAGAATTTTTGATTTTAAAGAACTATTTTACGTTTTTTGCAACCTGCCTTTTAATAGAGAATACGTCATCACATCCTCTACTATAGGATTAGTTCTATACAATTTAATTATAGTTTTTTTCCGTGTATGATACCCATGTAGAAATCCGGTAGATGTTATCTGATCCCAGATAGAACCCAGTTGAGTGCCGGGTATAAACCAGGTTCAATCCCGAGTACAAACCGGATACAAATCTTGAAGGTCCTGGATGAGAGACATATAGAAGCCGGAGATAAAAATATCAATCCACATAGAATCCGATCAAGGGCCGGGTATAAACTAGGGACGAAACAAGGATCTAATTCCAATGACGCCAGATAAGAACCAACTTCCATCCAGTTATTATCTGAGTTCTATCCGTCATTTTAAGCAGGGTTTGTGAGATATGAGCTGAAAGAAATAGCAGAAAATTAAAAAATGAAAAATGGTTAAAATTTTCAACAGAATAAACGAAATATTAGCTAGCTATACACACAATAACAAGAAATATTTGGAAAGAAAACGAAAAGCTATATTAAATGTTAACTGATTCTTGCGAAAATAAATTAATTTTCACATTCTTAACTAATTTTTACTATTTTTCATTAGTTAAGTAAGAACGATATTTCTTCCTGCCTTAAAAATAATATTGAAATTTTTAAAAACTTTATATTATAACTTTTGGACAAGATAAAGAAAATCTCTTCAGTTTTATAAACACAACAAAATTTAATCTCTCTGTGGTTAACCCTATTTATCATAAAATATGTATTTCATTTTAAAATTGTATAAAACCAAAAATTAATTATCGGCGCAGCTGTTAAACCGTAAGCTGTTTACTATACAGTAATAAGCAATATGCTAATCCCTAGCTGAGTGGAGGGGAGGTGATACCCCTACTTGGCGCGTCCCAGGGTCGCAAACGGTTTCCCTAGGATACCAGGTCGTCTCCTAAAGTATATAGACCTTACCCCCGCATGCGGCGCTTTGCAGGGGTGGACCTTTATTTCCCTAGCTACTATTGGGACAAATATGACGACTAATCTAGAGAAACTGAACAGAGAGAAGTTAAGTCGAAGTGTGGATCAGCTGATGATTGAAGAGGGGCCGGAATTTACGATGGAGAAGCTATTACTTGATGCCAAAAAGGACTGGGGAGATACGCATAAACAATTTTTAGAGGAAAAAGGTCTCATTGAAAATTTGACTAGAGTGTTGCAAGAAATAAAGAACTTCTCCGATGCTAGGAGCAATATGTATAACAAAATAAAGGAGGGAATAGAGATGGCGCAGAGTATAAGGAAGAAGACGTATGGCGAAGTGTATTTTGGCTTAGCTGGGCACAATCGCTTTGATGGAGACGTTAAGTACATAGAGAATATTATAAAGAGAAGCTCACCGCAAGACATAAGACAAACGGGACTCAGACCGAAGATGCCATGGAAACTCCAGCTCCTCATTACGGGAAAAGAGAGAGGAAGTCCACCCTGAGTCCAGTTGTGGCAAGTAGCTCCAAGCAGACGAGCAAGAAGCCGATGACCTGAAGTGGGTCAGCGCCCGCGACCTCGACTCCAGGCAAGAGGGAGGAAGAAAGACCTGTTTTCACCAAGAAGATAAAGAAGACGAAGCGGCGAGATCGTCCCGAGGCAAACCGGCCGAGGGTATGAGTTGCTCAGAGGTCCTCAAGGACCTCAAGCAAAAGGTAAAGCCTGACGCCCTTGGTGTACAAATCAGGGGGGTCATGCAAACTAGAAACTGAGAGGTCCTTGTGGAGGTCAGACCTGTATCAGAGGGCAAATCTGCGTTCTCAGTAGCCATCAAGGAGGGGGTTGGAGAGGGGGGTAACGTCCGGGAGCGTATGCCCCGTACAGAGGTCCAGGTCTTGGACCTCAACACTACCACAGATGTTGTAGAAGTAGAAGCAGCCCCAAGACGCCACTTCAGCAGTAGACCAGTTGGAGATGTGAAAATCAGCCTCACAAAAATACCCTTCAGAGGCTATCTGAGGGCTTTCGTGGGGATGAATGAAGAATCGGCGGCGAGATTAGTGCGCGCAGGACACCTGAAAGTAGGGTGGGTGTCCTGCCAAGTGCAAAACAAAACGAACGACGACTCGCGCCGTCCTCGGCTGTGTGGTACAACCGCACAGCGGGAGGTGGTGCGGGCGTCTTTTGGCTGGGTGTAGAAAAGAATGCCAAGCAGGCACAATAACTTGAAAGCCGTAGCACGGCTTACTGGCCTTACCCCCATATCCTTGAAATAATGCGATAAGCCGTCATGTCATGGAGTAATTAAAGCCGCCTTTTGCCCATGCAAATGATAAGTATTATAATTTTTAAAGTTTTAAACGCTGAAAAAAATAACATTTCAAGTACTGCGTGACATTTTAATGAAAAATTTAACGTAGAATCCGAATTGCACCAAGCTAAATGCCCATCTTGTTGTTCTTTTGAGTTTTTGTTGCTGCAATATTGCTGCACTGTAGAATTCCTTATCGTTTCCTAAAACATGATGTTTCACATTTTTGTTTAGTTTCTCAGATTTAGAAATATTTGGAAAATTGTTTAAGTCCGCGTTACTTATAATCTTCCGGGTGCCTGTCAGGCTTCCACTAAAATATCCAGCTAAAATTCCTGTATAGGAACCTCGGAGGATCCTGTACATGTTCCTGTACACGAACTTGCACACGAACCTGTACAGGTATTCTTGACGGTTCCTGTGTAGGAATTTCTCAAAGGAAACTATATACGATCCTGCAAAGGAACCTGCACTGACAAAGGAACCTCGCCATGATCATGTAAGGGTTCCTGTACAGTAGCGAACCCTCGTGGATTAGTTTCTACATATAGGCTCCTTTGCAGGGCCATATACAGTCTCCTTCGTCAAATTCTTGTACAGGAACCGTCAAGATCACATGTACAGTATCATGTACAATAACATTCGCAGGATCCTCCGAGCTGCCTGTACAGGAATTTTTGGCTGGGTATTGCACGAAAAAGAACATGTTTTTCAAGATATTGACAGTTCTCAAATAAGAATTTAATTGCAATTCCGTTGCACACTCAAGATGTGCTATGGCATGCGCAGGTGACAGTGAACCTAACCTCTTTCGAATTTACACAAACAAAACTTTGACTAATTACGGCACACATGATTATACATAATTATTATTTATGTACATATATTATCATCTTTTCGCTTTCAGCAAACATGGTTACAGAACAGATGTGTAACTGTTCTAAAACACAAAAGAACGTGTTCTAGAACGTATGCTTGATTTTTCCGCTTTTTTATAATAAAATATGCACATAGACATAGAGCAACGTACGAACGAATAAAATAAAAAAATGGTCAAAAAATCATCCCAAATTATAAAATGAATTTCAATTTCTCAATCATCTCGTATAATTATGTTCAAGGAAACATACCTATATTTAAGTGCAATTTTAAATTTGAAACATACTTTTTAGTTTATGGTGCACTGTAAAATTTCCCGGTTTTCATAAAAATTAATCAATCTTGAGTATTTTACGAATTTTTTGATTCTATATGCTATATTTATGAGTATTTTTCATGAAAGCAGGGATATCTGAAAGATTAAGCAAATGTGCATCTAACAGTAAGAGTGGGTGAGGGGGACTGAATTTTGCCCCAAAAATAATTGTTATTGATCATATCACCCGGTCAAAACCGGTATTTCGGGAATTTCCCAGTTTCCATTGATTTTCCGGGTCGGGAAAGCCGAATACGCATTTCGGACCAATTTTCTCGTAGTCTACAACTAAAAACCTAAAATTTGCACTTTGGTTCATCAAGATTGGCCATTTTTACGAGAAAGGCAAATCGCTGCACTCCCTAGATCACTGCGGCAGAACCACCATCATGAGTGTAGACACATGAATGTAAGAATTTATTTATTTGAGCTAGGATAAACTAATTATTTGTTCAACATAATACATATTAGTAAATAATGAACGATATCAGAATTTGATTAAGTTTCCATGAAGGTTGCGTGAAAATCTAAAACTTCACTTAATATTGTTTCAATTTTTAACCTCAATTTAATTCGATGATTAATTATTTGTGTTCTACGATTGCAGGAACCTATTGCCCTCGAAAAACCATTTTCAGTCGTAAAATTCCTGCAATACACTGACGCAGAAAACACGCACTCGGAGGTCCTAGCAGAGTGGGTTTCCATCTTTGAGGACAACGAAGGCAAACGCGCCCACATTTATTAGTGGCCAGACACTTAAAATAAGCACCGGCTTACGAATCTAATTTGCGGCAAAGCTGAAGTGAATAAAGAGACGTGGAGGCAGCTTACTTTTGAATTTGGAAAATACTCCTGTGAGTTTTCTTATTATTTCCTGATATACGGAGTCTTTTTTCAACGGGAATCGAATGTAAATAAGAAATATTCGCCAAATAATTTGTTTGAAGAGAATCGATGATAATTTTTCCTAATTTTGCATCATAATAAATCTCTTTAACCGAATATATTTCAAATAAGGTAGGTTCTGTACTTAAAGTCGCAGAGTTTATTAGCGAAGAAATATGTTGTTTTTTAAATGAAATTAGGAGACACGTATTTTCCCAAATCAAGGAAAAAAATTAAGGTCTACAAGTTTACGAGTATTTTAATTTTGAGGCTAATTTTCCAAAATAGACGCAGAAATTCAAATCCTCGTAACTTCATAAACAAATTTTTTTTTCCTATTTTGGTAAAATATGTGTCCTCTAATTTCCTCTAGTATACTTATGAATTATTATATATTGTAAATTATGTACTAGATATGAAATCCTATTTTTGGCATAGTTCAAATTTAGAGATTTAAAGTTGAAATATATTCAATTTTCACAATTTACAAAGAAAGATCAATTTATTTTGAATGTATGCTGTATAGCATGATAAAATATTTCATTCTTTTTTAGAATAGTTCAAATTTGGAAATTTAAAGCCTAAATATACTCAATTTTAAAGGTTTAAAAATTTTTAACTTTTCAATTTTGTATATTTGCGAGTTTAAATTCTCAAATTTTTGCAATTACTCTTCCATTTTTGTGGTAAAAGTTAATTTGTATTACAGGGAATTATCAAATTGCTATGAGCAAAGCGACGGATTACCAGAAATTACGGAAATTACAAGACAACCGATGAAAACAGCTTAGTCCAAAGAAACCGAACTAAAATACCACGCCGTCCATTAGGCGACGATGGTGATGAAACAGATGCACCAAGAAAGTGAATTTTTTTATTGATTTATTTTTTTAATTACATTTTCAAAGTGTTTACTTGTCGGGAAAACCAGAAATTAGATTTCAAGTTTGCGAAAATGTGATATTTTTATTGATAATTAACAAGACTAATAAATTAAAGAATTGTTACAAATATGATTAAAAATAGTACTTATTCAGAAATAATAGCTTTGAAATCTTTGTGAATTTCATTGAAATGTTTAAAATCTTTTGGATTCTTTTGAAATCATTGAAATTATGTTTAATTTTTGTGAAATAATTTACAATCTTTTGTGATATTTCAAATTCTTCAAGATATATTTGGGAAATCTTACAAATGTTTTGCAATATTTCGAAAAATTCTGAAATCTTTGTGAAATCGTTTGAAATCTTCGAAAACTTTTGGAATCTTTGAAATCTTTACTATTTTGAAGCTTGTAAAACTTTTTAAAATCTTGTGAAACATTTTAAAATCTTTGTGAAATGATTCAAAATCTTTTGTCAGACAATTTTTATTCGCGTTTGCAGTAAGAGGAGATTGGTTATTTACAATCGAGAAAAAATTAGGAATGTTATGGACGAAAACTAATAGATACCCTGATTTTCTTGTACTCGAGAATAGATTATGAATACTTGATAAAATTAGTCCTCTTTGTTAAACGAAATTTCGTTACTTAGAAATTTTTCACATATAATGATTTTTTAGATTCGAAGAATAAGAGATTGACTGCGAGAGGTCTAAATGCACATCTAACGGATTCAGAAGGCGAACCCGATTTATTCCTTCTCCCCACACCTCCTTCTTATACAGTTTTAAACCCAGGAGGCATAAGCACGACTTCTGTACACAAATAACATATAAATGTGTAAAAAGAAAATGACACACCAATTTCAGATACAAGGCAGTCTGATAAGTCCCTGAAAAATGAAACACGGAGACGTTTTTTTGGCCAAAGTCGGTTTTATTTTTCAACATACTCTCCTTTTAGGTCGATATAGCGAGTCCAACGATTTTCTAACTTTTTGATACCGTCCGAAAAGTACTCGATCGGAAGGTCTCCAAAATAAGCCTCAGTTTCAGCTATGAGCTCCACATTTGAGTAAAAACGCTTACCAGTGAGCCATCTCTTCAGGTTAGGGAACAAGTAATAGTCGCTGGGGGCCAGGTCTGTTGAATACGGTAGCTGAGGAACCAATTCGAAGCCGATTTTATGCAATTTTGCTTGTGCAACTAAGCATGAATGAACAGGCGCATTGTTGTGATGATAAAGCGGTTTTTTCTTCTTCAAATGCGGTCGTTTTTCGGCGATTTCGATTTTCAATCGGTCCGATAATGATGAATAGTATACTCCGGTTATGGTTTTACCTTTTTTAAGATAGTCTACGAATATTATGCCATGTGCATTGCAAAATACGGAGGCCATAACCTTTCCGAACCATTGTTGCGTTTTTGGACGCTTCGGAGCACTTTGGCCCGGTGGAACCCACTGTTTTGCCTGTTGCGTTGAC
>NC_046663.1:120383241-120394123 GCF_010883055.1 Belonocnema kinseyi
CATGGATTTTTTCGACATTTTCTGGCGTAGTGACCTCTTTTGGGCGCCCAGATCGTTCAGCATCAACTGTGCTCGTACGGCCACAACGAAACTCGGTAAACCGCTTATGAATCGTTCTAATCGACGTTGCAGAGTCCGGGTAATACTTATCCAACTTGGCCTTGGTCTCGGATATCGTTTTCTTGCGAAGATAGTAGTGTTTGATCAAAACTCGAAACTCAGATTTTTCCATATTAAAAAAAACTCGGAGGTTAGTCGCTTCTCAGTGCTGTAACTTGTAAATGCGTAAACATAAATGGCTGAAGTTTTGACAGGCGTCATTTGAAGGATCAAGCTCGACGAAAATGGTTCACATTAGTGAATACTAATGCCATCTCTTAGAATTTTCAGGTACTTATCAGACTGCCTAGTATCTATGAAACCGAGAAAAATTATGTAGAAGGTCCTCGTATGGACATTTGAACACTTTTTCACGTTTATTTTAGAATTTTCATTGAGTAAGTATTTTTTGTCAGAAATGGCTGTTTTTTATTTTTTGTAAATTATATTTCAAAGAAGATTTACAACTTTTTCACAACTTTAGATTATTTTAGTCATTTACACGGGAAACAGTTATTTTTAATAAAAAATCATTAGACATTAAAGAAGATAAAAAATCGTTGCACAATTCGAGGTTAAAGTAACGGTTTTCACTGAAAATGTTATTGATCTTTCTTCAACTTCAAAATAATGTGGGTTAAGACTAACCTAATTGTAGAAAATTATAGAAAAATATTGGATGCAACATGTTAAAATTATGTTTCATCAAAATTCCATTGTATCTCGGTACTTTAATTTCTTTTTTAATTTGTCTTTTTCTTTCTTACTTTTTTTTTCAACGTAGACTTTAGTCAATTTATTTTGAATGTGTAGAAATAATTAAATAATATGGAAAAATGCGCCATACTTTCGTTCGGATTTCTGTGGAAAACAAAATATTCTGTACGTATAAAGAATGAAAAAGCTACATCATACGTTAAAATTATAAGTTACTTGGGTTTTGCGAGATAACATTAAAGTTAATAGCTAATTAGTCGGAAATGTTTAGATGATAATTGGACTACTAACCTAAGGGCCGCTTCCACCAACCTCGTTAAAGAAGTTAATCCTCTGTTAAAACTAATTACGCGTCCACCACTTTTTGACGGCCGATAACTCGCGTTAACCACCGTTATATCTAACCGGTAAAGATTGGTCGTCTAGGGCGACTTAATCGTCCTTTAACCTAAAAAGCGCACTGTTATTGTGAAATTGCAGGTAATCTATCACGTGAATGATTTAAAGTAAAATAGTAGTTATTTAGAAACGACTATTTAGTTAGCTAACCGCACCCTCCAACAAATGTTGGTGAAAGAGCAACAGGACAATCGAAACTTATCTATGGCGTTAACTTTAATTCCCGTCAGTTAACCAATGATTTAACCGAGGTTGGTGGAACCGGCCCTAAGTGTGACTTAATAATTTCCTTCGGATTCCTGTGGAAAACAAAGCACTCTGTCCTTACAAAGACTGAAAAGGGTACATCATGTGTTCAAATTGTAACTTTAGTCACGAAGTACTACAAGGAGACCGCACGCCTATAGCGGTGAGGGTGGAAAAAGCCCACAATCGCAATCGAATGTCCTCAAATTTTCATGTCTACCCAGATGATAGCGTAACGTGCGGAAACTCTAGGAATTACGAGAACATGTGATGTAAATTTTGAACCTATATAAACGTAAGCTATTAATGACGTTGTGCAATTGCAAATTTTTGTGTTTAGTGGAAAAAAATTGTTGTGCAAGGTGTAAGTGCTAAAAACGTACATAATAAGTGATAAAATAATGTCGCGTTGTTTTTGTAAGGACCGTGATTTGGGTAGTAGGGCACAGAAAGAGAGAGGTATTAGACGAAAAATCTTCAATATCTATACTTGCATTCTATTGTTTTTATATTCCTACTCTTGTTTTAATGGCACGATTCATATAATTAACTAAATTATACAAGCATTATGACTGCGTGCGTGACACCAACAAAAAGTTCATAGCTAATCAGTCGATAATGTTTGGATGATAATTGGACTAGATAGACCTAGAAAGCCAGGAATCCGGACGAAATTAAGCGTATTTTTCAATATTTTTTTTTAATTTATATTTTTTTCTTACTTTTTTCATCGTAGTTTTCAGGGAATTACTTTGAATGTGCTAAAATGATTTTAAAATATCAAAAGATGCTCCAAAATGTCTTTCGGATACATCAAATGATAAATAAAAATATTTTTATTCAAGTTCCCACGAGGCGAAAAATTGGAGAACGTCCTTACGATATCTTGACGATGCCGCGATGACGACATTTGTCCGCATTGTAGTTATCTTTAAATATCTCTGATATATTTTAACGTCGCAAATATGCCTTAATTGTACTGACAAAGGACGTCTTGCCCAGGTCGTAATGATATCGTAAAGATATGGTCCATTTATATGCCTTCTGAATTTTCATACTTACCCAGGAAACAAAAATCCATTCACTTCTTTTGAATGGGTTTCGAGGGCTTTTGAATTGCGTATCTGTCACTGGAATTTAGTCGTTATAATTTTATTGATCAACTTATATGCCGCAAAAGCTTTTACAACTTCTACCATAGAACACAGCTCCTTTCTTGATCTGTAACATTTACAGAACGTGTTTGCTGGGCTGTTACCATAATTACGAAAATTTCGAAGTACAAATTTCGTTCAAATGCGCAAGCTTGATTACCCTGTTGCGAACGATTCAAACGCTTGACCCGATTGAAAATTATATTAAGAACGATATAAAATTTCTGTTCCGATTAACACCTATTGGAAACGATTCAAACTTCAACTAATCCCAATCGGGTCCAATCATTGTTTTTTAGAAGGGATTGCTATGAATTGGGTCCCCATTCGGCTCCTTTTAAAAAAATTTAAAAAAAAACAGCAAGATCAACTTTTAAACTGTAGAAATTCATTGACTTCTGCTGGAGGTGACTTCTAGGGACCCTGTAGTAAGGGATGCGCCAAACTTCCGTTCCAACTCCCCCCACCACATCGCCTTTGGCGCATCCCTTACTACAGGGTCCCTAGTGACTTCAAGCACATCCATAATAGCTCAAGTAATATGATGCGCGCGAAGTTTAAAAATAAATTAATCACTGACTTGCATTGCAGCGTTGTTGTCTGAGGTTTCCACTGAGTGGCGCTAGCTAGGACTGAGTCCGCCAGGGTAGGCATGCGTGATTAAAAGAAAAGCATTTAGTTCTAGAAATACAATACATTTTGGAGCGTAAAGCTACGATTGAAATAACATTTTAGTAAATAAGTTCCAGGGTGAAAAATTATATACTTTATAGATATAAATCTGATTATTAAAAAAGAATTAGCGCTTGGTATTTTATAATTTTATTATTTAATGCTAGTATTTCTTAAATAATATGAGGCAATTTAATTTTGAGGTTAGAGTTTCAGTCCAACAGTGTTAATTAATTATTAAGCTACTTTTTTTGCATATTTTAAATTCTTTAATATGCCTAAGCTAGAAAATAATTTATATTTAACGGTTGACATTAGTGATTGTACTGACAACGTTCTGACCGTGATTTATCCGTCATTTACCGGTCATGTGTTGTAAATGGGTAAATGCGGTTAAATTCAAAATATGAAAAAATTACTATTCAAAAGTAATTAAATACATTTTTAAATCATTTTTGCACACAATCCGAATTAAAATACATAAATCATCGTAAGATAAGAAAAAAAGAGACGGTAGATAATAATTAAATAAATGTTCGGTGGGCAACATAACCAACAAATCTCCAGACTTACGCGGCGGGATTTTGAAAATACGAATAGCTAAGTTATAAATGAACAATTTTAAGAACAAAAGTTCTGCATTAAAAGTCTGATGAAAAACAGAGCGAAACATATTCTTTTAATCCACTTCGCAATATTTAACAGAAGAGTATTAAGGAATCAAAAAATTGAAGAATTTAAAGGAAGGAATAGCAATTTCTTTCATCATATTTTATACAGATAATTTTATACAGATATACAGATAAATCCCAAATATTTTTTAAATAATCTATTTTCTGCATGAAGTGTAATATTTGGTCATGACTTAAAGTATTTACATTTTTTAAAACGTCATGTGATTATTTAAACAATTCACAATTTTTTATTTTCAAAATTTATCAAAATTGAGCCAGAGATGTCTACCTTTTTCTCGAATTGGTACCCTTTTCTACTTTTTAATGAATAATCACATAACCCTGAGACATTTCGTGTAATGTTTAACAAATTTCCATTTGTTTGAAGAATTATTATTTGGTAAGGCAGTTTTTCCGTTGACCTTAAAAAATAATATAAAATAGAATACATTCAATTATTTTTCTGACTCTATAATGTATAGAAAGAACATGTTAACCGTATTTTAATTGTTTAAACACTTACTCTTGAAACATAGGTTTACAATCGTATTTTCTGAAATAAACATAATATGCAATGATTTTGAGTAGTAAATGCTGTAGAAATAGGCATTTTATTGAATAAACCATTTTTATTCGTTAACCGTCCATAATCAATTTGAAGGAAATTTGAAAAAAACAATCATTAATTGTATAAACAATTACATCAAGCTTTTCGCAGAATAAGTACTCTTCAAAGTCATTCAATATTATGTTTAATTAATAAAATATGATTTTTAAAATATTTTCTGGGAAAAAAATAATTGTTTGAAGAAATTCAGTTTGTTCCGAAAATTAAAAAATAGTTAATATATTCTTTCTATATACTATACACTCAGAAAAATAATTGTATGTGTTCCATTTGATATTATTTTCCAAAAATTTTCGACAGAAAACTGATTTATCAAATAAAAGTTGTTTAAACAAATAAGAATTTGTTGTTCTATTAGGAAAATAAATGTATGCCTATTTTTTATTTTCGAAAAAAGATATTTTTAGAACTCGCTATGGCCATTTTTATATCTTATAGAGATTAACATGTAAAATGTTTCCAATTTTTATTTCTTTGATTTTGAACAGGAAATTATAAGTCAATTTATTTGATATTTGATATACTTGTTCACTTATCAATGAATATTGCATTTATCGCATTTTCATATCTCAGAAATATTTTGCAAACGTTTTAGATAAATCAAAAACGGCATAAAATAGCTATATTTGGATACTTATTGTGATCCTCAGATATACTTTGCAACTTGACATTTTGAAGAGACATTCTTTAGAATATTGAGAATAGATTTCTAAAAAAATGATTAAAAGTATAATTTACATTGAGTAAAGCGTAAGAAAAGCTTATGAAAAATGACGCATTTAAGTTTAACACCGGCTGAAGGGACTGCAGGTGGACGGCTGCAAAAAAAGTTGACCCTCGGTCGCTTCGCGAAAATAAATATAATATAATATAAAAAAATATAATATAAAGCAAAATAAATATTGAAATTAGCTACATATTTCCCTCTCATATATTTCAGCTATTTATTTCACTTTAAACTAAACTCAACTTTTTACTGAAAATTGGTAAAATATTAATTTATAAACGAACTGGTAAAAACTTGCGTGAAACCTGACGAACGAATTCAAAGCGATTTAACGGTTATGAAGCGTATCATTCAAAATTAAGCACTCAATTTTACATGCCGAATCCGAACATTTTTAATTTAATCAAGATTTTTAAAGCAATGCATTTCGAAGTCTACAATAAGATGAGGAGTGCAGCTACAAAGGAAAAAGAAATCATAGAAAAAGAGCAATTTCTTATTGATGCAATTTTGAAATTCCAAGTCGGATTCATAAATCGGTTTGAGTTCGTTCGTCAGGTTTCACGCAAGTTTTTACCATTTCGTTTATAAATTAATATTTTACCAAGTTACAGTAAAAAGTTGAGTTTAGTTTAAAGTGAAATAAATAGCTGAAATGTATGAGAGGGAAATATGGAGTTAATTTCAATCTTTATTCTGCTTTATTGGTGGGAAATGTGGAGGGAAAAAATTGGAGGGGGAAGATAGCATCCGCTGTGTTTTCTGACCGCGCCACAACTCGACATCACCCGCTTCGCTCATTGTACGCCATATTTGCTGCCATCCCAAGTTGCGGTCACAGACAATGAGTTGAACGGCAGAGTAATAATAGTTCAGACGCCAACCCTATTTCCGTCGGATTGGCGAGGTCCAAGCGATTTTTTTTTATTTTTATGTAAAGTGATCTCCTGATTCCAAAACCGGGTAGCAGAACTCTGGCAAATGTGCCGTTCTCGAGATATTCGCAGTTAATTATTTTTATGAACGTTTGATTAAGTATTTAAAATTTTTAATTTTTGAAATTTTTTTTTCTCCTCATGTTAGACAAGCTCATGAGAAACAATAGTTGTTTCGGTGTTTTTTTTGCTCCGACGAATATTTATTGCACAAAATTAATTAACGTGTAAAATAAGTGATAAAAAATACTTTGATCAATAATCAAAAAGTATTTCACGGATGAAAAAAAGTAAGGATATTTTGAAAGTGCCAACTGAAATACACAATTTTGTAATGAACACTGTTCCTCTAAAGTTAATAATTTGCAAGATAACAAAGCTTTTGTTATAAGTCATTTTATCGCGTTACAACAAATAGTAATTTTTCATTGAGTGAACTAGTATTAGAGGCAAAATTTCTGCAAGAAACTATACTCACATACTTGATAAATACTAATATCGTGGTATGAGCGAAAATCTCAACATTTAAATATAAGGACCCACATAGTTGTTTCAACTTTGAGCGCCTATATCTGCTTCTGCTTGTCGTAGAAAGACGGGATAAGACTGAAAATTTTCAAAAATTAAACCGAATTCAGTCATAACAATTTATTGTTTTTTTATTCCTTAAAAATCTATTAAACTCTAATTTTCCTGAAGGATGACAATAGGCCGATTAGTGAGGCTGTAAACTGGCCAGCAAGCCCAGGCGCGCACATGGCTGGTAGCCCCTAGACCAAAAGGCGTAGGGGCCGCAAATGCTATGCAAGGGTTACAGGAGCACACTGAAGCTGTATCACAGATTTTGACAACGTAAAAACGAATCATTCACTCTATCACAGAATGAATATATACCAACATACAACTTTTTAAATAACTGTTATTATTCTAAAAGTTTCATTGTGAACTTTGTGATTTTATTCATTACTCATATATTGGAAGATGATTTTCTCCGAACTCAATACATTTTTCAATAAATCGTTTTTTCTCCCCGTTTATCAACTCAACATTTTAGATAACTGTCACCACTCAATAGTAAAATTAAACTTATACTTTTTGTAACATGTGTAAGGCACATATTAGAACTCATAAAGTGGTACTTACGTATTTACTTGCTTATTTAAATCATTATGATACTATGGTTACCGGATGGGCGAAAATAGTTACTTATATTTACTTATTGATTGCAACGATACGTTGCAGCATGTAGACTATCTAGAAACGAAAAATCTAGCAATTTAGTGTAGCTTCCTCTTTAACAGATTCATTGCACTTTATTGCAATAGAAAAGAAGCGTTCAGTTCTGAGAAATTACATCTCAATTTTTTCAACGATTTTTTAATTTCAATTTCTCATAAAAAATGAACTTTATATTTTTTGCAGCCTCTCGATGATGAAAATTAGTTTGGTCACAAAACTGTTAATATGTAATGCTTATGAAAATGTAATTTTTAAGTTTTAAAATTTGTTTAGTAACCTCCTTTAAAAATTGTACCCTTCATTTACGAACACATCTTCTAATATATGAGTAATGAATAAAATCACAAAGTTCACAATGAAACTTTTAGAATAAGTGAATAGAGTGAATGATTCGTTTTTACGTTGTCGAAATCTGTTATACAGCTTCAGTGTGCTCCCGTAACCCTTGCATAGCATCTGCGGCCCCTACGACTTTTGGTCTAGGGGCTACCAGCCATATGCGCGCCTTGGCCTGCTGGCCAGTTTCCAGCCTCACTAATCGGCCTATTGTCATCCTTCAGAAAAATTAGAGTTTAATAGATTTTTAAGGAATAAAAAAACAATAAATTAATTGTTATGACTGAATTCGGTTTAATTTTTGAAAATTTTCAGTTTTATCCCATCTTTTTACCACAAGCAGAAGCAGATATAGGCGCTCAAAGTTGAAACAATGATGTGGGTCCTTATATTTAAATGTTGGGATTTTCGCTCATACCACAATATTAGTACTGCTTCACAGAATGAGTACACCAATTTTCATACCTTTATCTCTTTTTTGGAAAGAATTACATCAACTCAAAGTGAACAAATTAAACAATCATCCGAATTTGCATAAATTTTAGCAATTTAATTAAAAATTACTATATGTTGTAACGTAATAAAATGACTTATAACAAAACCTTTGTTATCTTGCAAATTATTAACCTTAGAGGTACAGTGTTTAATACAAAATTGTGTATTTCAGTTGGCACTATCAAAATATTCTTACTTTTTTCCATCCGTGAAATACTTTTTGATTATTGATCAAAGTATTTTTTATCACCTATTTTTCACGTTAATTAATTTTGTGCAATAAATATTTGTCGGAGCGAAAAAACACCGAAAAAACTATTGTTTCTCATGAGCTTGCCTAACAGGAGGAGAAAAAAATTTCAATTTTTTAATTTTTAATGAAACGTTTATAAAAAAATAATTAATTGCGAATATCTCGAGAACGGCACATTTGCCAGAGTTCTGCTACACGGTTTTGGAATCAGGAGATTGTTTTACATAAGAATTTTAAAAAATCGCTTGGACCTAGCCCATCCAAAGGAAATAGGGTTGGCATCTGGACTATAATAAGTTAATAAATCTATAGCTGCTCTCTCGGTTAAACGTGTAGCTGGTGTAAGGACTTCTTTACCGGGTAACAAGCGTTGAATTCAGAAAAATTAAGAATTTCTATTCCTATGAATACGCGATTTTTCCTCCGTCTAAAAATCCCCCAACGGGAACATAAAAAGTGCAAATCCTATTCCTCTGAATCTACTTAGTAAAATTTAACGAATGCATTTATTTAAGCTATTTTTCATTATTAAATCTTTTTATAACTTATAAATTCGAAAAATATTGAAATTTATATTTATCTATATTTTGATAATTTATTTAAACGTCTTAAAAAATGCAACAAAAAAATCTATGCAAATGTGTGAATTTAAGTAATTTTAACTCTAGAGAGGCAGAGTTGAATTGGTGAGAATTAAAATTTCAGAATTTACATTCCGCATGAAGGAATTAAAACAACTTATTACACATATTTTGTGAACTTATTAGAAGGAATTAAATAAAATCAAAATATGACCACTTCTGAGGAATAAAAAATATCTCTATGAGGTGCGTTACTGGTGCAATTAGAAGGAATTAAATATATTGAAAACATGTTCTCTTTGGGAGAATAGAAAACTGTGTGGCTGTCGCTATGAAAATAGAAGTGAATAAGCTTAGGAGGTATCTTATTCTTATTGTGGCATTTTAGGCAGATGGAAAAATCGCGCATTCGAAATAATAGAATAATCTTTACTTTTGCGCTGAAATCTGAAAATATTAATTTTTTTCTATTCTACGCTTATTACCGGGTACTTCAAATTAGGAAACTTTGAAACCTCAGAGCGAGTTCTACAAATATTTTGTTTTGAAAATAAAAAAAATAGGCATACATTTATTCTTCTACGAGAACGACTTGGCCAACAAGCCCGTTGAAATTTCTCAAATTTGATTTTTTTGGCCACCCTATTATATATATCAGCACATTTATTTCAATGTGTGAACCGTAAATAAGGCATATAATTATTTATATAATTTTTATATGAAATATTACGCATCGAAATAAAAGATTTCTACATTATTCCAGTTTATTTACAATGAAGGGCGCCCTGCCAGAAATTTCGGACAGACGTTTCTTTGCGAAGCTTTCTATATCTTTCAGATTCTTCCCGAAATCTGCATCCGAAATTCTATCCGAAACTGTCCCGTGCGCATTTTTGTCAGTTTCTATAAGATTTTATCAGAAAACTCACTTATGTAATATTGTTATATAAATATTGTTTAATAGAACTTGCTATGTAATTATTATGTAATTGTAAATAAACTTTTTAAATGAAAATATATCGAAGGATTAGAAAGTAAAAAATTATTCATTTAATAAATTTCGAAATTGAATAATTTTTTTAATTAAATAATTTCTTGAAAATTTTAACTATTTACTATATTTGACAGTAATTTAGTGAAAAAATCTTAAATAAAAAGAATTATTTTTTAAAACTTGTTTACAAAATTGTTTTGTTTGCTCAAATTATTATTATTATTAATTTGTTTTTAAATAATAACTTGTAAAAACAAAATAATATATTATTAATAATATTAATAATAATTATTGTTAATAATTAGGAATTTCTAATAACATCTGGTAAGTATAACATTTCTGATAAAATGCGACAGAACAATAGTGGGGCACTTCTGATAAAATCTGATGGAATTATATTGGGAATAATTTTCGAAATGAAACTGAAGAATTCGGATACAGATTTCGGAAAGATTATGATAAAACCCGAAAAGAATATTTTTTCGACTGTTTCAGAATCTATCAGAAATTTCCTTTCAGAATCTTTCCGACTTTTTGGGCAGGGGCCGCTTCCTGTAACTTTTTCCGCGCTGAATCCGAATCTGGTACTAAAAACGTCCTATCATGAAAGAATTTTGAGAATAATGTGATTATACTCGTATCCCCATTTTGGCCACTTTAAAATATATTTCGAAAATTAACCCGACTTACTGGAACTGAAACGTTTTGGCGAATAAATCACATATACAGGATA
>NC_046663.1:120394223-120395409 GCF_010883055.1 Belonocnema kinseyi
TACATAGGCTTCAGCCTAGGGTGGTACAGTTTGGCGGGTAGAATGGGGGCAGCAGAATTTCCGTGCTGTACATTTTCAAAAATTTTGGATTGAGTAAATCTAAACATTACATGAATCATTCGATGCATTTTAATATAAATATAAGTGCTATACGACAGTAGTTAACTTTTTAGCCTATAGGGCCTTCATATGCCAAAATCCGCCACTGATACTATCTTTTTATTAGTTGTTATCATATAATCCCTGTATTATTCTAATGAAATAAATGGAAAATAATAAAAATTTCATAAAATAATCAAATATATTACGACCACATCTTGCAAGTAATAAGCTATAAATAACAGTCGATCCGCAAATCTGCCTTCCCATTGGGCGAAAAAATTAAGGATGTTCTAGAGACGTCTTTGGGACATCCCTAAGTCGTCTTTTATAACATGTCATTTGGTCATCCTATGGATGCCCTTAAAACGTCTAATGTCAGTACGAAAGTAGTCCTGTCCCGAGTCGAAATTTTGGGCCTTCTTCAGACCTAAATACCCTGCATGATACTTGTTTGGTACCTACGAGGTCTGAATGAGACCTTTATTGGTCCAACTTGGCCCTGTTTGACAATTCTGGGCCCTTTTTCGCCCTATTAAGGCCTTATAAATCACGGTTCAGGTCCGGCTTCAGCCTAGCATGTCCTCCCTACTAAAAACAAGTCAGGAATTGTCAGAAACTCTGTTCTGACGAATTCTGAATATTCCTAACGAGTCCTGACTTTTTTCTGAAGACTCAAAGAATTTCAAATACTTCCACAAGTTTAATTAAATTATAATATTAAGATAAGTATATACACATACATTTTGGGGACAATATGTATTAAAATTCATAAATTTTATGTAAAATTATGAATGAAAATAAATAATGATAAGTAATGGACGTGTGAGATAATTTCTCTAAGATATGTAATAAAATTTTTGGAATAATATATAATTATGCATGAATAAACAGAAAATGATGAAACAATAAGATGCAACTAAAAATTTTTTTAAATTCAAAGAATAAAAAATAAAATGAGAGAATAATAATAACAATAGTTTAAGATTAGAAGGCCCAAACAAGTTATACTCGTAAAAATAATGTAGAAGAGTTTTTACTCTAGTTCTTTTTTGTTAACGGGCACTCCAATATGCAGTTCATTCTC
>NC_046663.1:120395509-120397375 GCF_010883055.1 Belonocnema kinseyi
AGTATTTTGGAGAGAAGTCTACGAAGTTCATCATAGACTGGACGAAGACTCAGAAAATATAAATAGCTTCAAGGAGTTATGTGTTGCCCTCATAACACCTGAAAAAGAATGCCCACCCATCACTACAGAGGAGGTGAAAAAAGTATTAAGAGGGATGAAGAACTATTACCCACCGGGACCAGATTGTATCAAATCCTTCTGGTGGAAGAAGTTTTCTTCAACCCATCAGCATTTGGCCCGTATTTTCACCTCATATTTGAAGTCGGAAGAGCCGACTCCAGAGTGGTTGGTGGAAGGACGCACAATACTCCTGCCAAAAATAGGCAACTTAGCTGACCCGTAGAACTACAGGCCAATAACTTGTCTGAACACGCTTTATAAGATATTCAAAGCTATCCTAAATGATAGGATTGTTCGGGCAATTGAACCTGTGTGGCAAGAAATGTATGAACAATGAGGCTCAAAGAAAGGCGTAGCCGGATGTCGGGAGAACCTGCTCATCGATAGATGTGTCTGCAAAGATGCAGCATTCTACCAGCGTGACCTATCGATGACCTGGATTGATTATCAGAACAACTAACAAGGTCACGTTTCAGAGAGGTGTCTTTCAGGGCGACACCATGAGCCCACCCCTCTTTTTCCTTACATTATTGCCACTATCTCGAGCACTACGCCATTCCGACGGGTATTTGTGCTGCAAACCTGCAGATCGAAAGTACAAGGTCACTCATGTATTTTACATGGACGATCTTAAGATCTATGCTAAAAACAGAGAGCAACTGCATCTAGCTCTAGGGATTGTCGAACGATATACTAAGGAAATTGGAATGGAATTTGGGTTAGACAAATGCGCCAAGGTTTATTTGAAGCGAGGAAAACTTAATAGCATCCCTGAAGATCCTGAGCTCGTTGATAGAAGCGCCATATGACACCTTTGCGCTGGAGAGACTTATAAATACCTGAGCGCGCCGCAGAGCCGCATTCAGGATGTGACATCAGTAAAGGATACTCTCCGAAGTAGATACAAACGTCTCATCTGACAGATTTGGTCTTCCGAACTGTCGGCGAGGAATAAAGTATCTGCAACGAACATCCTTGCCGTCCCGGTACTACTCTATACATTTGGAGTAGTTCCATGGACGAAGAACGAGCTCAGATCTCTTGATATCGGGACAAGAAAAGTTATGCACATGAACAAAAGCATGCATCTTAAGTCTTCCGTTCCGCGACTGTACATCTCACGCCGTCAAGGGGGTCGCGGAATATTGAGTCTTGAATGTCTTCACAACAGGATTATTCTGGGTACAGCACATAGAGTTGCAAATGGAAGAGACCCTCTTCTTAAAATGGTCAGGAATCACGAGGAAGTATGCAAAGGAGCATTTATGTACAAAGCAGCGGAGGAGGCTGCTGAATCACTCGGACTTGACTTCAGTATTAGGGGTGAGCAAAATGCATCAAATCTAATCTATCTCGAGTACTCACTCCTGAAAGCCCGGATTAAGAAAGCACAAGAGAAAAACTTTCGTGAACAGCTCCTAGATAAGAGGATGCACGGTATCTTCCACAGAAATGTGAAGGATCAGTCAATGTCTTGTGAGCTAACGTTTGCTTTCCTTAAATCGCCGGGATTGAAGTCTGGTACAGAGGGTTTCATTTTTGCATGCCAAGACGGTGTCATTTCCACCTTAACATACCGTCGCCACATTTTGAGCCAAGACTTTCCCGATGATAGCTGCTGGGCGTGCCATGCACACCCCGAGCATTTAGCTCACATACTATCTAGCTGTCCAACACACGCGGGAACGACCTACATTCAAAGGCACAATGCAGCACTAAGAGTACTTTATTACCATCTCTGTCACT
>NC_046663.1:120397475-120400800 GCF_010883055.1 Belonocnema kinseyi
AAATGTGAAGGATCAGTCAATTTCTTGTGAGCTAACGTTTGCTTTACTTAAATCTCCCGGATTAAAGTCTGGTACGTAGGGTTTCATCTTTGCATGCCAGGAAGGTGTCATTTCCACCTTAACATACCGTCGCCATATTTTGAGCCAAGACATTCCCGATGATAGCTGTAGGGCGTGCCATACACTCCGAGCATTTAGCTCACATACTATCTAGTTGTCCAAATCACGCGGGAACGACCTACATTCAAAGGCACAATGCGGCACTAAGAGTGCTTTATTACCATCTCTGTCACTCTTACGGCATTAACCTTAAGTGTTCCCGTTGTAACACAATAAAATTCATTTCATTGTACTACAGGTGGTTAAAAATTTAGACGCACATTACTCATTTGAAGAAACCTAGAACTACAAGTAGAATTGACCCCATTTCAATTAACCTGACAATGTTTGTATCAATTAAAATTTAGAACTGTAACTTAAACATGCAAATGAATAAGAGTTTTATTCACAATTTTTTTCTCTCTTCTTTTCTTAAACTTAAGGAATATATTTATACTATCTTTCGTATTTACATTTTATCTTGCTTTTTATCGTAATTAAATTGATTTATAGACCTACTTCAGTCTATTTTCTGCCTGCTATAACGTGTCCTTTTTTCTTCGAAAGGAACGATGCAAAGGGTTACGCTTACGTTTAAGACCTACATTCGTTTCCCTTTTCAACATCCAGCAAAAATCAGCCATCATGACATTGTCCCATCTACCCTGATATCGTTGTTCCATCACTTTTATGTCTTGATGAAAACGTTCCCTTTGTTTTTCGCTGAAATCACCAACAATTTCTGGAAACTTATCCAGATGGGAATCTAGAAAATGAAGTTTTAAATTCATCAAGCAGCCTAACTTTTTGTAGTTTCTTATCATTTTCTCAACAATATTCTCGTAGTCTGGACTTTTTTTGTTACCGAGGAAATTTGCTTTTACTGCTTTAAAACTTTCTCAAGCGTCCATTTCAATTTTCGTCATGTGGCTCACGAAAGTCGAATCTCGTGTCAATATTCGAATCTGTGGTCCATCAAAGACTCCTTCTTTCAATTTAGCGTCTGAAACATTAGGGAATTTAAGGGATATATAATTATAGCATTGTCCATCTTTGTCTAACGCCTTGACAAATTGCTTCATGAGCCCAAGCTTTATGTGGAGAGGTGGTAGTACAATTTTTTCTGGATCAACGAGGCTTTGGTTGATGATATTATGAGAACCAGGTTTGAATGAATCTCTTAAAGGCCAATGTTTTTTGCTGTAATGATTGGCTCGATCTCTGCTATTCCACAGGCATATAAAGCATGGCGTAAGTATTCGTGTTATGCAGTAAAACAGCCTTAATGCTGCGTTTTAACGAATCAATGAAAAGTCGCCATTCTTCGTCTCTGTACACATTTTTCTTCAAGTGGTTCATTAGTCCGTTAACGTCTGTGCAGTACACTAAAGACGTCTCTTCATCTTAACGAAAAACTTTCTGAATTCTTTGTCCCTGTCGCGATAGAATGAAATTTTGGTCTTTGGCTCTAGAAGATTTCTTCTTTTTAGAAATGCAGCAGCAAATTCAGCGCCGTCTTTCGGTAATCCACGATCTCTAATAAAATCATTCAGTTCCAGTTGCGACACTAATATTGTAACATTCAATTTCATTTTATGCTCAGCCAATGTGGATCCGTTGCCCAACGTCACCACGTGGAGGTGCCCTGGTTACAGACACAGGCGAATAATGCTAGCAACAAGCGGTTACGAAACTCCAGACATTTACTGCTATTAATGTCAAAATATGAAAGTACGCAAGAACGGGGTTGCCAGCGTAATCGGTTAGGTTAGGTCAGGTTTTGTTATGGTAGGATAGGTTAAACCTCTATGTTGGTTAAGCCAAAGCTGAATGAAACGGTACCGCAAGTACAAAGGGACAACACAATCAGTTTAATTGTGTTTCGTGAGGTTAGGTTAGGTTAGGCTAGGTTAGATTTATTTCTAAGTTAGGTTCGAGTTGACCCATTCGATGTAGCACACATTTGCTACTGGGAAAATATGCTTCCAGAGCTTTACGTGTAGTTCAATAAATTTCTGTTAATTCGGGTTAGGTGGGGTCAGGATATGTTGGGTAAAGTTATGTTAAATAAGGTGATATCAGGCAAGGGTTGATCCTTCACAGTAGTCGACATGTTTTTGAAGTGAAAATTTGCATCACTGGCATTATTTTGAAATTTATTTGCCTCAGTGCATGATTTTTCGTCTTTTTTTGAGGTTATGGCTCAACCATGACTAGAAATTGATATTTATGAATAAAAGATTCCAGGTTTCTTACCAATTTATTGATGAATCTGCAGGATCTTCTTGATCGCTTTCTAAAAAGGATTCACTGTCAGAGCTTGTGTCACCCCAACATTTATAATAATGGGCCAGAAAAAACGAATTGTCAAGAAAATGGTTCAATTTTCAACCTAACTCAGGAATTTGAAACTAAAATGATGAATCTTCAACTGGAATAGTTAAATTTGTACATGTAGAAATAAAGCGCTTGAATCTTCAGCTAAAAAAATAAGTTTGGGTAAAAAAGATCAAATTTAAACCAAAAGTTCAATAATGAAATTGTTTCTTGAAGATAGTAATGTTTAAGAAAATGATAAAGTTTCAAATAAAAATCTAGAATATTGAATTGAAATAAGTTAAATTTTAAGATAAAAAATTACTTTACACAAAAAAACGCAAGAAAAAAATAAGTTTCCAAAAAATATTTACCATTTCAAAGAAAGTGATGAATTTTTATGTGAAAGTATAGATCTTTGACAGGAATAGCTTAATTTTAAACCAATAAGATGAGTTTGTAACATACGTAACTTTTCACTCAAACGAAGGAACAGTTTTTAGCAACAACAAAGAAACGAATTTTAACCATAAATAGTTTATGTTTTTACTGGAATACTTAAATGTTTAGAAAAAATTGATTTTCAACAACGTAGTTACATTTGCAAACAGAGAGGAATTTTTAATTGAAATAATGAACAATCTCATTGCAAATCAAGTCATTGCAATCCCTAGACTAAGCCGAGGTCAATAAACAACTAAAGCTGCTAAACGATAGTAACCTCAAGGATGTGGATCATATTTGAGGGACGGCTCTGTAGGGGTCCACTCGTTTCGGGATCTTCGGACGTGAAATTTATGAGGCATACATTTTCCAAGAGTTGAAAATCTGTAAGCCACGCCTTTATGACACTCTGCGCGAACTGGACGAAAATTCGTCGTTGCTGTCGGTCATTCTCTAACTGAACAGA
>NC_046663.1:120400900-120434729 GCF_010883055.1 Belonocnema kinseyi
TCTATGCTTATAATATCTTTGCTTGAAGCACTGTGCGGTTTCCTTGGGTTTCACATATGGCTCGACTTTAATTTTAATGTACGCGATGGATTGCAGTTTGAGTTTTTGCTTTTTGAGTTTTTTTGCTTGAGGCATCTTTGGAACTGTTACCAGAAGCATTGGTAAGGCTTCCTTAGACTGTCTGTTTCTCATACTTATTGAGGTGGCCGAGGATTGGCTACTGTGAAAGCTATTCGAAGCCTTAGCTGTTTCCTTAGCGAGCTTTTGCTTTTTGCTCCTAGAAGTGTAAACGGAGAATTCGCTCGTGGTTTCTTCCGTATCCATCTCGGTGATAGATAATTTGCAGGGGCTGCTACTTCCTGCTGCGCAGGAAACTGGGTTCTTGCTCTGTAACATGTTTGTCACAGACCGCAAAGTTTTAAAACAATCAACTCGATGCGTCTGATGGACCAGAATCTATCATTACATCATGAGCATCTCGTTAAATTTTCGGAATGATCCAATTCTGAGGTTTTAATCGATGGTGCGTTCCTAAAATCGGTCAATTCTCGAACCGATCAATTCTCGAAGAAAGAGAAGAACTGGCCTCCTCTTATAGACACTTACCCCCTCTATCAAATTACTAGAACCTTTTGCGTGGTATTTACCTATATGATGCAATAATTAACAGAAGAGTTAAGTATACGTTTTTAAACGTTTACTTAATTGAGCTATCGTCAAATATATTTATTGTACAAGAGAGATATCTCAGAATTGATAAGTGGGGATAAGTATTTCTGAAGGTACACGTAAAAATTTGTTTAGGTTATTGATTTAGGAAGCTTCTAGAAGGAATATCAGGTTATATGATTTATCTTATTTCCGAGAAGCTTCGAATACGCTGACCCTTACTTGATACTGTGACGTCAGACAATATATCCTGTTCCATATTTTGGAGTGAAAAATCTCCATTCCCGGATTTATGTATTGATTTTAAATTTCGATATTGAGAATCGGATACAACGAAATTGTAAAAAATCTACATTTTTCTCAGAATGTTTGTAATTTCAAAATTAACATTTTCTTAAAAATCTTTTTAAGACTTCTAAACGTTTTTAATATCTTATAACTTTAAAAAAAAATTTTATACATTTTTTTAAGACAAAAAAATTTGCCCCTAAGACTTCCAGATTCTTTTTTGAACATTTTTCGGAAATACTTTGAAGTCTTTCAGAACATTCTCCTAAAGCTAATGCTTTTAAATTAAAAATTATTAAACATATTTCTGGAAATCTAATGAAAAATTTTTCATTCTCTTGAAACCTTTCGTAATTTCAGTTCAGCTTTTTTTCAAATCTTCAACAATTCAATTTTCTTTTGGAATCCCTTTTTCAAACAAAAACAAATAATTAAAAATTTAACCATGAATCTTGAGAAATTTTTATTATTCTCTTGAAACCTTTCAAAATTCTTAAAAAGCTTCTCATTTTTTGTTTGACATTTTCAAAAATGTACATTTCGTTTTAATTTTTTCTGTATCTTCTCAAGATTCAAATTTTTTCGATTCTTTTCAAAACTACTCAAATTTCTACAAATAAAAAAGAAATTAATCCAAAAAAATTGCTTTAAAATCTTTCAGATTCTTTCTTGACATATTTTGAAATCTTAAAACATAAAATTAAACGTTTAAAACAAAATTTAAAGATTTTGAATTTCCCCAAAATCTTATTGATCCAAAAAGATATACCTTCATGCTTTATACAAGGTGGACATGCTGGGGCTTACATACATAGCGAAATTAAATGCTACCTAAATTTCACAACAGCAGAGGAGAAGCCATTGTATAAGGGCATTTTCAAATTTTGCGCCTTTAAAGTTGCATTCGGAACAGCCCTTAGGTCAATTCCGTGCATCATCGGATCAAGTTTATCATAGTTTCCATGATTGCGTTCGAAACTTCAAACGGATACAAGTGTAAACAAAATATAGGTTATGTTATGTAGTAATTACAAATAATAAAAGTGTTTAATTAATAATGAAATCAGACATGTGGACTGAGAAATAAACGTCAGTTTTTTTCCGTGCCATTAACATTATGGAATGTCTGCTGAGTGACAAATACTATAAATCAGTAATAATATTCCGCGCATCCAGTTGCCGAAGAGTAAATTGTGTTTAACGCTTATTAGCGGCATAAAAAGGTATGTCATGAATAGACAGGATATGTTTTAAATAAAGTGAATAGAATAATACATGCGTCAACTATAAATTAACATAACCTACATTTACTTACAGCGATTAGGGCAAACAGTAGAATCTGAACATAACCTCGAAACAATGCCATTTTAAAACCCCCCTAATAGCACGGAACGTTCCGGGAATGTGCGTGAGACGTTCCGTGGGAAACTTCGGAACGTTCCCTGAACGTGTAAAATGTCCGCCACTCGGGAACGTTCCAGTGGAACATTTTACTGGAACGTTCAAAGAATAAATTATCGTTATTGATATTATTATCAATGAATATCTGATAAACCGTAAGTGATAGGTCAAAATTTATGTCAGTTTATGATATAGATACCATATTACAATGTATTACATACATTACTCAAAACGCAAAAATGACATAAATTTTTACCTATCTCTTACGGTTTGCGAAATAATTGTTATTAAAAGCAACAATAATAGAAGGTTCCCCACAGGTCCCAGTGGAACGTTCCACTAGAACGTTCCCAATCATCGGACATTTTACCATGCACGCTCAGGGAACGTTCTTAGAACGTTCCGAAGGTTCCCGCGGAAAGTTTCGAACACGTTGCCGGAACGTTCCGTACTATTATGGCAAACATTACTTATTATTAATTTCAACAAGTAACACATTATTTCTGAATTTGATAATTGACTACGATTTTTTTTCCCAGATCGATCCTAGACGAAATAAACATCAGGAAATGCAGATGGAGTTGGTGTTGGTATAGGCGTATAAAAAAGATATGTCGAGGCAATCTCACTTGCCCGCAATTTAATATTAACGCTATTAAGGATTTTATTTATTTTCGAAAGTGGTTTCTCTGGACGTCATCTCAAAATTTGGTTTGAACGACAACTAAAATAAATTATAGACTCGATGGTGATAGGATTGTATTAGAAATAAACCTGGACATAAAATTTTAAGCCAGAATTTTTACTCGAATTTTTTTAAATTATTGTATTTTCGAAATTACTATATCTGGATCTGATTTCCAAATTGGAATGTGATCAGCCCGTAAAATTAATTTCAAATGGTATCGGTATATCAAAAACATAACTCGAGGCAATTTAACTTGACCGGATTTTAATTTAACAGTTTTCAGGGATCTTTTATTTCAGATGATGTTTTCTCTTGACGTCATCCGAAAGTTAGGTTTGATCAACCAGTAAAATAAATTAGAGACTCGCTGGTATTAGTATTGTATCAGAAATAAATCTAGACATAATATTGTAAGCCAGAATTTATCTTTCAATTTTTGTTTAAATTATTATATTTTAGAAATTTCTATATCTGTACCTGATTTTCAAACTGGCCTTTTATCAGCCCATACAATTAATTTTACGTAATTTTGATGGTATCGGTGTATCAGAAAGATATCTCAAGGCAATTTAACTTGCCCGGATTTTAATTAAAAAGTATTTATGGATCTTTTATTTTAGAAAATGTTTTCTCTGGACATCATCTCAACATTTGGTTTGATCAACCACTAAAATAAATTAGAGACGCGTTGGTGATAGGCTTATATCCGAAATAAATCTATACATAATATCTTAAGCCAGAATTTTTTTCAATTTTTTTAAATTCTTCTATTTTCGAAATTGCTATATCTGTACCTGATTTCCAAACTGGCATTTGATCAGCCCATACAATTAATTTTAAGCACTTTTGATGGTATTGGTGAACCAAAAAGATATCTCGAGGCAATTTAACTTGGCCGGATTTTAATTAAAAAGTATTCAGGGATCTTTTATTTTAGAAAATGTTATCTCTGGAAGTCATCTGAATATTTGGTTTGATCAAACACTTAAATAAATTATAGACTCGGCGATAGAATCGTTTCAGAAATAAATCTAGACGTAATATTTAAAGCCAGAATTTATAATTCAATTTTTGTTTAAGATATTGTATTCTCGAAATTTCTATATCTGTATCTGATTTCCAAACTGCCATTTGATCAGCCCCTAAAATTAATTTTAAGTAATTTTAACGGTACCGGTGTATCAGAAAGATATCTCGAGGCACTTTAACTTGCTCGGATTTAATTAATAAAGTTTTCAGGGATTTTTTTATTTCAGGAAATTTTTTCTCTGGACGTCACATCAAAACTTGGTTTGATCAACCACCAGAATAAATTAAAAACTCGTTGGTGGTAGTATTGTATCAGAAATACATCGAGACATGATATTTTAAGCCAGAATTTTTACTCCAATTTTTTTTATAATTATTGTATTTTCGAAATTGCAATATCTGGATCTGATTTCCCAATTGGCATTTGATCAGCCTCTAAAATTAATTTTAAGTAATTTTGATGCTATAGGTGTATGAAAATCATATCTCGAGACAATTTAACTTGCCCGGATTTTAATTAGAAAGTATTTAGGGAACTTTCATTTTAGAAAAATTTTTCTCTGGACGTCATCTCATAATTTGGTTTGATCAACAACTAAAATAAATTAGAGTATCGTTGGTCATAGACTTATATCCGAAATCAATCTAGACGTAATATTTTAAGCCTGAATTCATAATTCAATTTTTGTTTAAGATATTGTATTCTCGAAATTTCTATATCTGTATCTGATTTCCAAACTGCCATTTGATCAGCCCCTACAATTATTTTACGTAATTTTGATGGTATTGGTGTATCAGAAAGATATCTCGAGGCAATTTAACTTGACCGGATTTTAATTATAAGGTATTTAGGGATCTTTTTTTTAGAAAATGTTTTCTCTGGACGTCATCTCAAAATTTGGATTGATCAACCACTAACATAAATTAGAGACTCGTTGGTGATAGGCTTATATCCGAAATAAATCTAAACATGATATTTTAAGCCAGAATTTTTACTGCAATTTTTTTTTTTTTGATTTCTTCTATTTTCAAAATTGCTATATCTGTATCTGATTTCCCAATAGGCATTTAATCAGCCCCTACAGTTAATTTTAAGTACTTTTGATTTGATCGGTGAACCAAAAAGATATATCGAGGCAATTTAACTTGCCCGAATTTTTATTAAAAAGTATTTAGGGATCTTTTATTTTAGAAAATTTTTTCTCTGGACGTCATCTCAAAATTTGATTTGATCAACGACTAACACAAATTAGAGACTCGTTGGTGATAGTATTTTATCAGAAATAAATCGAGACATGATATTTTAAGCCAGAACTTATGTTTCTATTTTTGTTTAAATTAATGTATTTTCGAAATTGCTATATCTGGATCTGCTTTCCAAATTAGCATTTGATCAGCCCCTAAAATTAATTTCAAGTAATTTTGATGGTATCCGTGTATCAAAACCATATCTCGAGCCAATTTAACTTGACCGGATTTTAATTAAAAAGTATTTAAGGATCTTTTACTTTAGAAAATGTTTTGTCTGGACGTCATCTCAAAATTTGGTTTGTTCCACCACTAAAATAAATTAGAGTCTCGTTGGTGATAGGCTTAAATCCGAGATAAATCTAGACATAATATTTTAAGCCAGAATTTATCTTTCAATTTTTGTTTAAATTATTGTATTTTAGAAATTGCTATCTCTGGATCAGATTTCCAAAGTGGCATTTGATCAGACCCTAAAATTAATTTAAAGTAATTTTGTAGGTACCGGTGTATCAGAAAGATATCGCGAGGCGATTTAACTTTCCCGGATTTAATTAACAAAGTTTACAGGGATTTTTCATTTCAGAAAGTTTTTTGTCTGGACGTAGTCTCAAAATTTGGTTTGATCAATTAATAAAATAAATTATAGACTCGTTGGCGATAAAATTGTTACAGATATAAATCGAGACATGATATTTTAAGCCTAAATTTTTTTTTAAATTCTTCTTTTTTCGAAATTGCTATATCTGTATCTGGTCTCCAAACTGGCATTTGATCAGGCCCTAAAATTAATTTTAAGTAATTTTGACGGTACCGGTGTAGCAGAAAGATATCTCGAGGCAATTTAACTTGCCCGAATTTTAATTAAAAAGTATTTAGGGATCTTTTATTTTTGAAAAAGTTTTCTCTGGATGTCATCTCAAAACTTGGTTTGATCAACCACTAACATAAATTAGAGACTCGTTGGTGATAGTAGTGTATCAGAAATAAATCTAGACATGATATTTTAAGCCGGAATTTTTACTGCAATTTTTTTTAAATTATTGTACTTTCGAAATTACTATATCTGTATCTGATTTCCAAATTGGCATTTGGTCAGGCCCTAAAATTAATTTTTAAGTAATTTTGACGGTATCGGTGTATCGAAAAAAAATCTCGAGGCAATTTAACTTGTCCGGATTTTAATTAAAAAGTATGTAGGGATCTTTTATTTTAGAAAATGTTTTCTCTGAACGTCATATCAAAACTTGATTTGATCAACCACTGACATAAATTAGAGACTCGTTGGTGATAGCATTGTATCAGAAATAAATCAAGAGATGATATTTTTAGCCAGATTTTTTTTTCAATTTTTTTATATTCTTCTATTTTCGAAATTGCTATATCTGTATCTGATTTCCAAATTGGCGTTTGATCAGCCCCTACAATTATTTGTAAGTACTTTTGATGGTAACGGTGAAACGCGAAGATATCTCGAAGCAGTTTAACTTGATTGGATTTCAAATAAAAAGTATTTAGTGATCTTTTATTTTAGAAAATGTTTTCTCTGAAGTCATCTCAAAATTTTGTTTGATCAACCATTATAATAAATTAGAGTCTCGTTGGTGATAGGCTTATATCCAAAATAAATCTAGACGTAATATTTCAAGCCAGAATTCACCTTTTAATTTTTGTTTAAATTATTGTATTTCTGAAATTGCTATATCTGTATCTGATTTACAAACTGGCACTTGATCAGCCCCTACCATTAATTTAACGTAATTTTAATGGTGTCAGAGAATTAGAAAAATATCTCGATGCAATTTAACTTGAACGGATTTCAATCAAAAAGTAGTAAGGGATCTTTCATTTTGGAAAATGTTTTCTCTGGACCTGATCTCAAAATTTGGTTTGATCGACCATTAAAATAAGTTAGAGACTCGTTACTGATAGGCAATTTAACTTGCCCGGATTTTAATTAATAAAGTTTTAAAGGATTTTCCTCATTTAGAGAATGTTTTCTCAGGGCATCATCTTAAAATTCGGTTTGATCAACCACTGAAATAATTTAGAGACTTGTTGGTGATAGGATTGTATCAGAAATAAATCGAGGCATAATATTTCAATGCAGAATTTTTATTCAAAATTTCTTTTAAGGTATTGTATTTTTGAAATTGCTATATCTGTATCTGATTTCCGAATTGGCATTTATCAGCCCCTACAATTAATTGGAAGTCATTTTTTTTCATGCTTAAGGTCGCATCAAGTACAAGGTCATTAGCGACCACACTTACAAACAAGTATCATATAGAGGTATACATTGAAGATTCTGTATAATTAATGAGAGTTTTAGTTAAAATATATAGCAGAGTTCTGAAAAATTATAGATGGTTAAGAAGACCTATTTCTTTGTGTAAACCTAGTACATTTTGAAAGGATGTTGGATCCGTAAACATTCTTTTTAGATTGCCCGGTGAGTGATATTGCCTTCTTTGATTTAGGTAGTTTGGACAGTCTACGAACACATATTTTATGGTAAGAATCACTTCACAATTTTCACACATTTTTGGATCACGTTTTGAAATTAAATTATAATGCGTTAGGTGGGTGTGACCAATTCTCAATCTAGTTAGGGCTATTTGATATTTTCAACTGTCTAGGATAATGTTATTTTCTTCGTAGAAATTGCTTTTGATATCATGGAGTTTGGTGGCTGGTGATGACTTCCAAGTATTGTTCCAGATCCTATTGGCTGTATAGTTGAAGGTATTGCGTATATCATAGTACTCGACTATAGAATATTCATTAGGAACTAGAAGAATACAGGCTAACTTAGCTAGAGCATCAGCTTCTTTATTGCCTTTAATTCCTTTGTGTGAAGGAATACAAAAGAAGACTATTTTTCTCCCAGGAAATATAGTTTTGTCAAAGACTCTTGGATCGTTTGAGTTGTACAGTCAGATTTAGTGACATTTTTTATAGCTAAGATAATACTCAGTGATTCCAAGAGGATAATGAAATTCGAGTCCTTTGAACTTCCTATAAATTCGAGAACTTTCAAAATTGCATAAATTTTACCTCTAAATATGGCATGAGAGTCTGTTAGTTTGAATTTGAATTTCCTTTCAGGTGTTACTACTCCACATCCTGTTCCTGTATATGACTTTGATCCATCAGTGAATATTTGAATAAAGTTGGAGTAGTTTTTCATAATATTTGCAAATATATCTTTGTATTCATCTGCTTTGGTTTGGTTTTTGGGTACCTCATGAAGTGTCATGATAGTTTCCGGTAGGGGAAATTGCTATGGTGGGTATTTATGGGGTCTTCTTTATGCAATAATTGGTAGTGTTGTATTTGCTTCGTTTAGAACTTGTTCTACTCGAATGTAGAATGGTTTTGGATATTTGTCGCGTCCCTTGTATTTATTTTGGTGAATTCCTTTATAGCTACTGTGGTAGGCAGGATTTTCAGGTATAGAAGCCAATTTAGTAGCATGTGCTAGCGTTAGATTTCTTCTACTGATAAACAGGGCAGGCTCACCGGCCTCACTGAGGATGCTACTTGTCGTGCTGGAACAAAAGAATCCTAAGGCTAATCTAAGTACTGCATTTTGTTTAGATGATATTTTATTTAGAATATTAGGTTTTGCCGAGTTGTATACTATAGATCCATAATCTAAGTTAGACCTTACAAGTACGTTGAATGTTTTTATAAGGAGCTTTTGGTCAGCTCTCCAGTTTCTTTTGCCTATAGTTTTGAGTGTGTTTAGTCTGCGTTTACAGTCGTCTTTGAGATGAATGATGTAGGGTAACCATGTGAGATTTTTGTCGAAGATTAGACCTAGGATTTTGATGGTATTAGTGTCTATTAGTTGATTGTTTTTGAGGTGAAGTACTGGGTTCCTGAACTGGGACTTATTTTCAGAGAAAAGAACGCACATTGTTTTTGTAGTCGAGAATTTTAAGCCGGTAATACCGGACCAATCCTGAAGATAATTTAGACATGTTTGTATTATCTCTTCAGAGGTTTGGATATCCTTCCCTTTGCAATACATCGTGACTTCATCTGCAAATTTGCTGCTTTTAAAAGGTTTGGGTAAATTTTCTGTGACGTCATTAAACGTTACGAAAAACAATGTAACACTAAGAACGGATCCCTGAGGAACTCCATTTTCAAGCTCAACTTTTTTGGACAGTTGGCCCTTAACTCACACTTGAATGTATCTGTGTAAGAGAAAGTTGTATATAAATGTTAACATCGAACCTCGTACTTTGTTGTTAGAAATGATCTGTATTGTTCGTTTTCTCCAGACCATTTCATACGCCTTTTCGACATCCAAGGATACTGTGAGGAGATGCTGATTGTTTATAAAAGCATCACAGATTTCTTTTTCTAAGTTGATTAGTGGATCAAGGGTGCTTCGGTCTTGTCTGAAGCCACTCTGACTTGAATTAAAAAACTTCCCTTTTTCTAAGAACCAATGAAGTCTTTTATTTACTATCTTCTCCATTAATTTGCACATAGTGCAAGTAAGAGCTATGGACTTGTAGATGGTAGTTTGTCTTCTGTCTTTTCCTGGTTTTGGAATGGGGACGATTATGGCTTCCCTCCACTTTTCAGGAAAAACTCCTTTCTTCCATATGCAGTTATAAATCTTGAGGAGATAATAATAAAAAAAAATCTTCAGATTTATTTCAAAGGTTTTTTAGGAAAGCATTTGGTATTTTATCTGGTCCACGACCAGTGTTTTTACATTGACTAAGTGTAGATCTGAATTTAGTAATTGTAATTAGGGAATTTGTAGGCGAAATGTCTTCCGGCTTAATATTGATTTCCTGGTTAAGACTTCTATTTTTAAATTGTAAGAACTTTTGATTATAGTTTGAGTCACTCGATTTTTTTGCGAAGCTATCAACAATTTAGTTTGCCATTTCCACGGGGTCCGTTAGTATAGAGTTATCGTCTTTTATCAGTGAGAATAGGGTAAGGGCAGTTGGATTTCCTTAAATTTTATTTATCTTTCTCCATGATGTAGCACTAGAAGCATGGTGCGTCAGAGAAGAGATGTAGTTTAGCCAAGATTTTCGGCTGCTAAGCTTGTTTGTTCTGCATAACAAAGATCGGAGCTTTTTGAATTCTATTTTGTTTTCGGTGGTTTTATGTTTTTTATATACATTTAATGTATGCTTTTTATCTTTGAGAGCTTTATCGACTTCTTCATTCCACCAGGGTACTTGGGATTTTTTGGATTTGTTTGAGGTTTTGAGTATACTGACTCAGATGCTTTAATAATTAGGTCGATGAAATTTAGAATTAGGTCATCTATTCGGTTCCAGTTGTCTTGAGACGGATCGACCAGTCCTTCAATTTTCTCATCCATAAACTTTGAAAATTTATCCAATCGGCTTGGTGTATCTTCCATCGAGGTTCTTTTTCATATATTTTCTGATGAGGGCTTGTAAGTTCAATTAAAATGGGAAAATGGTCGCTATTATAAAGATTTTTTTAGTACTTCCCACTTTAAGCGGTGTCCTAAGGAAGCACTGTAGATTGAGAGATCGATTGAACTGAAGGAGCCATTGGCGACGTTAAAGTATGTTGGACCAGTGTTATTCAGGAGAATTATATTTGAATCATTTAAAAGTTCGTCTAATATTTTTCATCGTTGGTCAGTACGTTTGGATCCCCAAAGAGTATCATGACTATTAAAATCACCTAGTATAACAAAAGGGCTAGGATGTTGAAGTATTAAATTTTTTAGGTCTTCAATGCATAGATCAAACCAATTGGGGATATAAGTGTTGTATACACATAACTTTGTATCAGATATTATTTGGACCGCTACAGCTTCTAAGTAGTGGCGGACTGGCATGGGGGCGCAGCCGGGAAACCAAGGCTGCGCCCCCTTGGTTGGTGCCCCCTAAGACATGCTAAGGCGCCCCAAAAAGATTATATTGTTCAAAAAAATTAATATGTTAGATTGCAATGGAAAGAGTGAAAAGAATATGCAATAATATCCACGATGTACACTTGCACTCCTATAAGGAATACCAGTAAAGTAAAAAGTGTCCTCCAATTTCTTTTCATCCATATTATGCCTAAGAAATTCCCTAATGCATGTTTTGGATTCCACTAAAGAAAATATTTTTTAAATGAATAATAGATTATTCATATTGAAACAGCGAAAGTGAAAGAAATATTCTTGTCAATAACTATATCACGGAATTTTAAATTCATTTGTTTCCGATGCCATCCAAAATATATTTATTGATTGAAAATTTATAGGACACCTAAATGAATTTTGTATAGGCGCCGCTAATATATTGATTTTTTACATGTGTTAACTTTTAATGGCGCCTATACGTAACTTGAGGGAGTTTCCAGATCAACTTATTTATGTCAAAAGTGTCACTCCATTTTCGCTTACAAATTTGAAAGGGGGCAACTTATTTAATCCTCAGTTACCCCACGTATTTTAGTATACGTCGTATACGTAAGTTAGGTTTTTTTATCCTCTTAGCAAATCTTTTTCTTTTAAATTATGTAAATCTAAGTTAAATAACGATAAAAGTGTTTATATGGAGTGATTTCAAAAGATAAAGAGTCGAACTTTTAGATGATAAAGGTGACATAATTATTGGTTTCAGAAAGTATAATTATTTTATTATGCTAAAATTGAAAAAAATAGAAAAAACTGTAAAAATATTATTTGATTCAAAATCATGCAGTATGCATTAAATGATATAAAAAAGAACAAGAAAATGCATTTAAAAACAGTTAGTTTATTTAATTTTCGGAAATATAATTCTTATTTCAGTTTGCGCAATATTGGCACAGTTTCGTTGTGTGTTCATGACACATGACTCTATTAGAACGCAGACATTTGTACCACGTTTTACGATCAAAAGAATGATGATAAATATCCACATCGCATGTGCTTTGCTAATTTATTATCAGCGATTAAATCACAAGGATCTTGAACTTCGAGAATCTCGTCGTACGTGAGAAATTCTTCTATTTGGATACGCAAGGGAGCATGAATTCCCGGCTGTTCTAAACGTCTCAGCAAAAGAGGTTTCACTAACTCAAAACTCAAATCTAAAATAAAAATCAGGAAAACATTAACTTTTAATTCTAAAAATTCAGTTGGAAAATCATATTATTATGATTTTTTTTACAAATATATATAGTCATATACCTGTGATACTCGAGAGGCCTTGTTTCATGGTCAATCTCTGTCGATGGATGTTTCCGGGGAGAAATTTCTATAAAATGAAGAAAATACATCATGTTAATCAAAGTTTACTCTTGCGTCGCATAAACCCCACTTTAATTTTATTTTTGGACACAAGAAAAAAATGTAAATAGAGAATTTACTTACGTTTTGTATTTCTCTCCAGATCAATTTTTGAAACGTTGTTACCTCACAGAGGAATAAAAGGCACAAATCGAACTTTCAAACTGACGCTTTCGGTGTCACTAAGCGAAGTCCGAACTGAGTCTCATCATGGGTACAGCATGGACTAGGGCCTCTAAACCCCATCCTCCCTCCCCCGGGTCCTGGCCCGCTTCTCTAGCCTATGCAGAAATGGCACCACTTTCAAAAAGCCTCTGGATACTTTTGACCCCCGTGGCGTTACTTAGGGTTAATTTATTACAAAATCTGGACTAATTATCGGCTGTATTTAATTATTTTAGAGCAGATTAAGTTCAGACTCAATTTTTATATTAAAATTACGAAATTTTCTCTAAAACAAGTTTTTAGCTTATGTTTCAAGAGTTCGGATCAAAGGATATATTTCATTATTTTGGAAATGGTAAAATATTACCATATTTTGATATACTTTACTATAATAATTGTTATTTTATTACAATTTTAGAATTTTTCGTTATTTTTATTGTTATTATGAGTTACTCATTTAAATCAAGTCTAAGGTGCGCGACTTTTGGTTATTGCGCTTCGCGCTCGATAATGCATCTACTTCACGCGGCATGCTCGGTCTTTGTACTTTCCTACATTCCCGTGTGGAAATACTTCCTGGCAGATTGGAATTATTCTAGCGCCAGTACTGGATTATTCGTGGCGCTATCTATATCTGCTAGATAGAAAAATCCATCACGCAGTTCTATGTAGATCCACTAATGTCACTAGCCAGAATTTGACATCACATTAATATAAAAATTCCGTCTAAAATCTAGCTTGGCTCTAGAAAGTACTTCTATTTGGACTTTGAAAAAGAAGGCATCATTTAAAAACCAATTAATAAAAGATAAAAAATTACATTCATTGCATATGAGCCTGTAAAAGCAAAAGAGAGGCTCCTGCGGGGTAGGGGGGGGGGAAGAAAACTGCAACTTTTTGAGAGCAAAAGTGACACAAGTAGATCCCGAGAGTGAGAATTCAACATATATGTTGTGACCGAAAGAGCAACAACTTTTTGTTTCTCTTTTACTCTCAAATGGATCGAGTTGCATTTTTGCTCTAATCTTTATGGAGTTCCGTTTTTTCGTTGTGCTATTTTCGGTCAATTTTTGTCAATAATAGTCAATACTTCATCGCAACCGATGAATACAATCATATTTCCGAACATTATGTTTCATGAATTTTTAAAAAATGTCCTCCTATATTAATTTTTAAATTCTATTCAAACGAAAATGTTACGCATTCTTATATTGATTCTTTTCTAGAAAATTATAATTATAATAAAATTCTAATAATAATAAATAATAAATTAATTAATAATAAATCAAATATATTTTATATTAAATTCTTCAATTTTTTATTGAAAATAAAATGTATTTTATATACTATATAAAATAATAATTTCATCAATAAATTATTGTAAATACAATAATTCAAATTACATCAACAAAATGTCAATATCAAGATGCAGACTCAAATCCAAAATTATGAAATGAAGATGTATGATTATAATATATTCGAATTAACACTTTTAATAAGAATAATCTTCCAATAATAACATGTAACCCATGAAATTCTGTAGTTATAATAAATAAGGATCCATAAATAGAATATCTTAAACAAAATGAAGATTGATTATATTCATACAATTAAATTAAAGAAAATATTAGTCCTAATAAAATTGTCAACAATAAGCCAGTTAATCCTTTAAATTTATTTCTGAATAATGAACAACTATGAGATCAAGTAGTTGTTACACCAGATGATAATAAAATAATTGTATTTAATAAAGAAATTGCATGAGGATTAAATTTATTAATATTTTTAGGGGGTCATAATCTTCCGATCTGTACATTTGGAGTTAAAGCTGAATGAAAATAAGATGAAAAAAATAAATAAAAAATAATAATTCTGAGAAAAATAAAGAAAAATATTCCTATTCTTAATAATTTTCGAATTTTTAAAGTATGTAGCCCTTGAAATGTTCTTTCACGAATTACATCTTAATTGAAATATATCATAATTGAAATAATTGAAATAATTGTAATATATAAATAGTAAATAATTGTCATAATTGAAATGAAATAATAATAAATATATATAATCCTAAAATTATAATTATATAGTTTATACAATTGAATATTTTAATTCTACCAATTATTGTAATACATAATCTTAGTCAAATTAAAATTGTTCAAGGTCTGCTTGTAACAATATGATAGGGATGATTTTAAATACATATTTTCATTAATTAATTAGTTTCAGAAGAGTATAAAGATCCTAAAATAGAAAAAACGTAAGCTTGAATAAAAGATACAGCAACTTCTAATATTACTAATAATGATTGAATTAATATTATACAAATAATTAATATTAAACCTAAATTATTGTTTGACTGTCTAATTAGTGTTATCAATAAATGACCAGCAATAATATTAACTGATGATCGAATAGCTAAAGTTAAAGGACATTAATATTAAAATATTAATGAATTATAAAAATCCACATTTTGATTTAATGAAATTTTAATTTCCTTAATAATAAATTATGATAAATAATTTAATAAAATTTAATAATTAGAAGGTCTAAATCAAAGAAAAACTTGGTCAAATATTATAAAATATAATATTCTCAATCAATTTAATAAAAAATGTATTCTTATTCAAGGATCAAAGACGAAAAATAGATTTCTTATAATTTAAATTTAAATGCTATGTATTTTAAATTATCTATACAAATATTATTTAAAAAATGTTATAATTATAAAAATATAAATCCTTATTTATAAAAATGAATGTAATAGTAAAATATAATAATAAAAATAATCAATTTATAGGTTTATTTGAGGAATAAAAATATATTTAAATAAATTAATAATTTTAATATGACACAGTAATAGAATAAAATTAAAGAATTTTTTATTCATTAGAAGTATTTATATTTTATATTTATTACTATAAATGATTTAAAATATCATTACTTTAAATTAAGATATCTAATTACTTTTTAATTAATTTAATTCGATTTGAATATATTTTTTAATTCAGTTGATTCAATTACATTTGGCATACATCTATAATAGCTGATCTTACTAATATACGAATTTGTAAACATAACGAAAATGAGCAACTACATAACAAGTATCATGTATAACAATATCAATTGATGAATAAGCTAATATTACTCCAGTTATTCCTCCAATAGAAAATAAAATAATTAATCCTAAGCATCATATAATTGGTTAAATAAAATTAATTTTATATCCACATATTGTTGCTAACCATTTAAAAATTGTAATACCTGTAGGAATTGCAATAATTATTGTAACTGAAGTATAATAAGCTCGAGTATAAATTTTTATTCCTACAGTAAATAGATGGCGACCTCACTCAATAAATCCTCATATACTAATAGAAATTATTGCACATGTTATACCTAAAGATCCAAAAGTTTTTTTTTCACATTCTATATAAATTATGTGAGATACTATTACTTTATTATTATTTACTCCTATAATTTAATTTTTAAATAAAAAACGTAATGATTCATCATTAAAATATTTTTTAATCAAAAGTATAAGATCTTCATTAATATAATTTTTTATATTAAATTTTATAAATAAATCCATCAATATAATAATTTTATTTCTTTATTAATAAAATTGGGATTTTTCCCTTGTCATTATTGATATTTAAATATATTAAATGATTTATCTTAAATTTATTGTTTATTTTTAATAACAATTAAAAAATTTTATGTTTTATAGTAAATAATTATTTATTTAAATTAATAAATTTTAATAATGATTTGAATTTACAAATATTTGTTTTGTTATTAATTTAAAAATCATTATTGGATCTTTAATAAGTATTCGTTTACTTTATTTATTAAATTTAATTAAATTAATTATAGCAATATCTTCTATTAACCACATAAGATATATATTATTTATTTTAATAATTAATAAACATTTATTTTTATTATCTAATTTTAGAAATAATTTCATAAAATTAAATTTATTTATTAATATATTACAAATTTAATTTGTTAAATAACTTAATTTTATTAAATATGACAGAGTAGTCTAATGAATTTAAACTTCATAATTAAAATTTAATTAAAAAAGTGTATTAGTTTTAGAAATTAAATATCCATAATTTTATATTATAATAATAACATATTATAATACGTAAAATTTATACAATTAAATAAATTTATTTGATAATAAATTTAATAACCTATATACTAATTAACAATTATGAAAAAAATTCATTTATTTTTAATTTGTTATCAATTTTAATAACATTATTAAAATTAACTTTTTTAACTTTATCAGAACGAAAATTATTAGTATATATTCAAATTACGAAAGGGCCAAATAAATTCAGATTTATAGGAATTTTACAACCATTTAGAGATGCAATTAAATTATTTTCAAAAGAATTATTTTTAATTAAAAATTCAAATTACATATTTTATTTATTATACCCTATTTTTAGAATAATATTAATATTACTAATATGGTTAATTATACCAAATTATTGCAATTTATGTTAAATAAATTTAAATTTACTATTGTTATTAAGTTTTTTGAGATTAGGAGTTTATATATTAATAATTAAGTGGCTGATCTTCTGACAAATGTAAGAGCAATAATGCAACACATTTTACTTGAGAGTAAAAATGAAACAACTATCCATTTCTTGCATTCCTCTCAACTTCCTGAAGTACACGTTTTGCTCTCATCGAAAACTTGTTTCTCTGTTACTCTCAACAACCTATGTGACTCGCATTCGCGCTCAAAAAGTTGCAGTTTTCTTTCCCGCGCAGCTCACAGGAGCCACTCTGTTGCTTTAACGTGCTCCTATAATCGCGCCACTTTTAAAGTTTCGCCAGTCTTCCGCAACGTTGCCACAGTGCACAAATCAAAGGAAATAGAAGAAATAAAGTTGCCTGTGTTGTCAGTGCTGTCTCATAGTGCATAGGTAAAATATAGAATGAAAAAAAAACTAATATAAAAAATTATTGCTGAATAAAGACATTTTATCGTTAGGTCTTCTAGGAAAGTAATTTTTCTTTTCGTATGCCATGTATCCAGTACTCGTGTACATTAAAACGACATATTTCCTGACCTCAAATATTATGCAGTGCTACCAACAGCGCTTAACTTTCATCATGCAATGCAATTTCAAAACTGCTACCAAAAAATTTGGCAACAATAACCGGAACCGGATTGCAAGAATCAGATGTTCGCCATGCCGCCATTCAATATGAATACCACGAAGGAATAATAAGGAGACCCAACTGTCAGTGGAAAGCCATTTGAACCTGGCAATAGAAACATTACCGTAAGTGGTATGCACATTACAGGAAGATTTGAAATTTTTCGTGTGCAGGTGTGCAGTTGTCCTATTCCTGTACATGGAAAAGTGTGAGAGTGAGAAAGTTTGTCAACTTGACGTAAGAGACATTCTGTTTTTTTTTTTTTTTTGAACACTAAAAAACGACTAAACATTGTCACGACTGATCAATTCTGGTATGGAGACATGCGTGTTTAGGTCAAGTCAATTAGAACCACAGCACTTTAATTCATAAAAATAACGCCGTGAAAGCGCGGTCTTTATTATAAATTGATTAAAACTATATAAAATCAACAGAACTTGTTGCTTGGCGACCGCGGACTGACGAGGCGAGAAAATAAAATTGGGAAACCGAGCAACAAGACTATTTGTAAGAGAAGGAGAGCACGATAACGATAAGACCAGCTTAGATATAAATGTAGACATTACTCAATACGAAAATCAAATATAAGGACAGGTTCAAGAATCATAAATGTAAAGAAGAACGCAAATAGAAATAGAAAAATGAGAACACAAATTAAAACAGTCATAAAAACAGTGAACTAATGTCCAATTCACAACATTCCGCCCGCTTTCGTCCCCGACGAAATAGGCTCACAATCACTGCACTTAAGATGAACGTGGGAGAAGACACAATTTTACGATTGGCCGATCGAGTGTGCTAGTCTTTGTCTTGAGAGTGACAACCCGAACTAGGCCATCCTTGCCAGGATGAAGCTGTGGAACACGAACCATAGGCCATTGAGTAGGTGGAAGGTTCTCATGTCGAATGAGAACTAAATCTCCAATCTGTATGGTTGGCGATGAAGTAGTCCACTTGGATCGAGGTTGAAGTTCTTTCAAATACTCAGCTGACCAGCGCTTCCAAAAATGATCACGCATTTGCTGGATCAACTGCCAGCTAGTTAATCAATTTGGAAGAACGTCTGCAAGCGATGGTTCAGGAACTGCATTCAGTGGACCTCCAATGAGAGAATATCCTGGTGTGAGGGCAGAAATGTCTGTTGGATCAACTGACTGAGCTCTGAGAGGCCGAAAATTAAGGCAAGCCTCAATTCGTGTTAAAAGAGTGGTTATTTCTTCAAACGTCAATGTAGAGTCTCCAATGACTCGACGAAGATGGAATTTTGTCGACATAACTGCAGCTTCCCATAAACCTCCGAAGTGAGGTCGTAGCGACCGAAGCAAACTCTGCTGATACCTCAGAAAACATTTCCTGTAGTTGACGATCTGCTCCCACAAAATTCGTACCCTCGTCACTAGAAAACGTTCGACAAAGACCACGACGAGAAATAAAGCAAATATAAGTAGCTATGAAGGCTTGTGCTGTGTAATCAGAAACCAACTCAAGATGAACTGAGCGGGAAGCACAACAGACGAAAATACAAATCCAGGCTTTGTGGAAATGGTATCCTCGTCCTTTGGAGGTGTGAACATTGATGGGGCCAGCATAGTCTACCCCAGTGTTCATGAATGCTCGTTCAGGCGAAGTAATGCGAATGGAAGAGAGGTCACTCATCAGCTGTTGCTGAGTATTACCTCTTTTCTGACGCATGGAATGCACCGATGAATCAATGATCGGACCAAATTGCGACCTCGAAGAATCCAATAAGATTGTCGTAACGTTCCAAGGGAAAGTTGGACACCCCCATGAAGACAGCGAAGGTGACAGTCGCGGATGATAAGAGTTGCGAGAATAGACTCAGGAGGTAGAATCAGTGGATGCTTCTCATCATAAGTGAGAAGAGAGTGCTTTAAGCGACTTCCGACATGAAGAAGTTGACCATCAAAAACTGGAGTCAACTTTATTAGAGTGCTATTCTTAGAAATCTGCATTTTATTTTTTAGAGCGGTGATTTCATTAGAAAAATAGCGATTTTGTTCTTGCTGAATCGAGAATAAAAGAGCTGTTCGAAGATCTGATGCAACTAAAATCCGAGAAACGCTAATAGAGCGACACTTCAAAGCGTCTCGAAAACGAAGACACCAAGCAGTGACTCGTAGTAATTTGTCTAAAGATGAATAACGACTCAGAAGATCACACGGTTCATTAACACGAACTGCTACGTTGACAGTAACTCTACGTTTTTCTTTGGGCACTGTATGTTCTGGAGGTCCAAGCAGAGCTGAAGGCCACTCTTCTTGTCTTTTAAGCCACGCAGCACCATTCCACCAGAGTGAAAACTGCGAAAAATCGCAAGCTGACAACCCGCGAGAAGCACAGTCAGCTGGATTATCTGCACCCGGAACATGATGCCAAATTGCTGAAGGAACGATCGTTTGAATTTCCGAAACCCGATTCGCGAAGTATTTCATCCATCTTGTAGGAACAGCTGAAATCCAATGAAGTGTGTTCATAGAATCAGACCACAAATATAGAGCAACATCAAAACGCAGTTGAGTTTGAAGGTGAGCAACGAGACGAGCTAACAAAACTGAGGCACATAGCTCAAGACGAGGAAGCGGAACAGTTTGAACAGGAGCGACCTTTGTCTTAGAAGAAATGAGTCCAATAAAACAATTTCCGTTAGGCGAAATTGTCTTTAAATAAACGACAGCACCGTGCGCCTTTTCAGAAGCGTCAGCAAAGCCATGAAGTTCGAAAGAGCACATTCGCGAACGAAATCCTATCCAGCGAAGTATCCTGACTGCGGAAAGGCGAGAAAGATCTTCATAATATTTTATCCAGCGATGACTAACTCCTTCAGGTAAAGGATCATCCCAGGATAAATTAGGCTTCCAAAGTTCCCGGATAAAGATCTTTGCGACGATGATAACAGGTGCCAACCATCCTAGAGAATCAAATAATTGGGCTGCCTGGCTGACGACAAGGCGCTTTGTGATGACATCTTTAATAGGCCTAAGATCCACCTGGAAAATAAAACAATCGGTACTGGGTTTCCAAGTTAACCCAAGCATCGAAACCGATGTTTCTGACTGCCATGATATATCTGGAGATAACGCGTGCAGATCCTCCGGAATGCGCTGCATTAGCTCATGACTGTTTGAATTCCACTTTTTGAGCGGCAAACCGCCCGCCATGAAGAGACCACGTAGTTGGTTGTGTAATTCAATAGCATCTTCCAAATTATCCGCTCCTGATAAGACATCATCAACATAGATGCCATTCTTCAGCTGCCAAGGGAAATCGATCCCCTTCATCAAGACCAAGCTGCTGAACAATGCGAAGAGCTAGAAATGGGGCACAAGTCAGACCATATGTGAGAGTACTGAGTCGAAATACTTGGACGGGCTCATTTTGACTTTCTCGCCACAGAATAAGTTGGAGATCCTGATCATCTTGGTGGACAATAATCTGTCGATATATTTTTTCGACATCTGCAGAAAAGACAATGAAGTGAAGAAGCCACTGCAGCAAGACATCTGAAATATTTAATTGTAATTTTGGCCCTGCGTAAAGACACTCGTTCAATGAAATGCCTCGACTTGATCGTCGAGAACCATTAAAAACTACTCGTAGTTTCGTGGTTGAACTAGATTCACGCCAAACTCCATGATGCGGAAGAAAAAATGACCGCGAGATACTTCTTCGATCTGCAGGGATGTTGACGGACTTCATATGCTGAAGTTGATGATATTCTTCCATGAATTTGGCATACGTTTTTTGGAAATGAACATCTCGTTTGAACCGCTGCTCCATATGAATCAACATACGAAGAGCTGCAGAATAGGAATCTCCTAACGATGTGACGTCACTCTTGATGGGCAGATGCACGACGTATCTCTCATCTTTAGTCCTAGAGTGAGTCTTTTGGAAAAGTTTTTCACACTCTTCTTCCTCAGCTGTCCAGAAAGGTTTAGGATGCACGACTTCCGAATCCTCCCAAAATTTTTGAAGGTCAAAAAAAAGTTCTTTACTCTTGGAACAATATAACATATTCACTGTAGATGAATCCAACGGTGAGGTATTGCCTGTAGGTCCACAGAGAATCCACTTCCACTGAACTTCGGATCCGCTAATTGTAGACCAGTTAGATGAGGCCATTCCTCAAGACTAATTTGATGCTCTGGGCATTTAGAAACCAACTTTGGAAGAACAAGAGCCCGGAGTTGAAGTTTAAAGCCCGAATCAAAACTTGGTGAGACAACGACGTTGACTGATCCACGAGACGTTCCCGACTTACTTTCCCCCACTCCTAGGAGAACAACAGGTCCTCTGGTACGAGGGAGTTGGAGACTTTGAGCAAGGGACTCAAAGATTATGGACACCTCTGAGCCTTGATCGATAAGTGCTCGAACACACTTTGTATGACCAGATGATGTAGTCACATTGACCATTGCTGTTGTCAGGAGAACCAACGGTGACTTCTTCTGAGAAATCTGCATTACCGAAAACACATGAGTAGATTGTGCTTGATGAGGCTTTAAAGATGTATTTGATATCATCGAAGAAGCTTGTCCTGAGCTTGAAGATGGATTATGAAGTACCGTATGATGCTTTGCCTGACAAATCTGAAACAAGTTCTTTGAAACACAATTCTAAAATAAATGAGACCCTAAACAATTTATACACAATTTCCTTTGAAAAATGAACTCTTTTTTTGTGCTACAGACTGACTTTGAAACTGCGGACACGACATTAAATAATGCGGTTCGCGGCAGAAAAATCACTTCCTTTCCCGTGGCTTCTTCGTAAGCTGCTCCTTAGCTGCTTGTTCCTTCATTGGCTGCTCTGAAATTGCGTTGACGTTGGCTGTTGTAGAACTCGAGGATTTCGTGAACTTTCCAAACCTTTTCTTCTGAAACTGAGATTTGGAAGATTGTTGAGACGAAGACTGATTAGTTTGATTTACAGTAGAATCTAAAACTTCCAAGGTCCGAATCCTGGTTTGCAAGAAGGTTTTCAATTGGTCAAACGTTGGAGGATTCGTGGAATTTCCAAGAGAAGTTTCCCAATTACGACTAGACTGACGATCTAATTTTTCTACAGTAATATATACCAGCCATGATGACCATTTGTCCACCGGTCCTTCTAAGGCAGATAAAGCTTCGACGTTATCAATCGTTGCATTATATACCTCCTTCAGAGCACTCGAAGACTCAGCTTTCATTGGCTGGATTGGAAAAAGCATTTTGGATCCAAGAGCAAAGCTCGGTTTGCTCTAAAAAGTAACTTGAAATAGACATCATGAACGGAAAACAGTCGGCACACGATAAAATAAGAATCCGCGAATACAATCTTTAAAAAATAAATTGATTTAAAACTGATTGTACCATAAAAAGCAAGTCGCCAATAAAGGAATTATTATTCTCACTGAAATTATCAAGTTAAAAAATTTCAAGTTCGTTGATTTAATGTTTAAAAGTCATTTCCAATCTTTCATTGTTGGAATTTCTTGCGCGACGGAGAAATGACTATGAAATTAAATAAAGTATAAAAGTCTGCGAGATATTCGTAAAATCAATTGAAATTACACTTTCCAAATAATCTTCAGTTTCTCAATTCGAATCGATGACAATTAAAGGTTGAATGTTGTTGACTTACCAGACGCTGAATTATAAACAATAATCCGGGTGGTATTGACAACCCAATGCTCACCGATCTTTCGAACCTGTGTAAAGGTTACGAAATCCATTGACATTTTCCTGTAAAGCTTCTCGAAAAATTGAGAAAATCTTTTCGGTATCGAAAAAATGCATCCTATTTAATATTTCCTTAGACACAGGCACTCATTTATGCTTTATCATAAATTAAAAAACGTTATAAAAGTATCTCACTAATAACTGTCACAAAACGTTCACATTTAAAATAATCTTTAAGTCACAATGCACTGACGCTGCACACTGCACATTCAGTCAAAAAGTCACAAGATACTAAATTTGGTTTGACTTAAAAAGCTCTACCAGAATTTGTGTGAATAGTCCTTGCAGAAGACCTGAATCAATGAATCAGGAAATATGGCTCGAGAGGACCAATGTTTTGAACACTAAAAAAACGACTAAACATTGTCACGGCTGATCAATTCTGGTAGGGAGACATGCGTGTTTAGTTCAAGTCAATTAGAACCACAGCACTTTAATTCATAAAAATAACGCCGCAAAAGCGCGGTCTTTATTATAAATAGATTAAAACTGTATAAAATCAACAGAACTTGTTGCTTGGCGAACGCGGACTGACGAGGCGAGAAAATAAAATTGGGAAACCGAGCAAAAAGACTATTTGTAAGAGAAGGAGAGCACGAAAACAATAAGAACGGCTTAGACATAAATGTAGACATTACTCAATACGAAAATCAAATATAAGGACAAGTCCAAGAATCATAAATGTAACGAAGAACGCAAATAAAAAAAGAAAAATGAGAACACAAATTAAAACAGTCATAAAAACAGTGAACTAATGTCCAATTCACAACACTTTTGTTGATCATGATACGAAAGAACTTGACTGAAAAGTTTAAAGTTTTTCGAAACTTAAACATGAAAAATATTATAATTTCATTAAAAGTTATCATGGGGTCGCTCAGTTTAGAAATTGGCAAATTACGTATTCCTAAGCATGTACACAATTTAATCAGCACGGATCATTGCAAATAATGTGGTATTATAATGAAGCGTCCTACCGATAGAAATCTCAGCGTATATGCTAAAGATTTGCAAGGCTCTAAGAAGCTCTGAGAAATTCTCCGCAGGCACTTAGGTAGTGAGTAAAGGTTAAATTTCTAAATTATTTCTATTAAAATTAAATGACAGTTATGTAAAACAATAAAATATATTAGACGTTTATTGAATGTACAGTGAAGGCTTTAAAAAAGCGAAGTGTATTCGCCTTCATCGGCGTGTAACTTGCACCACACGCAGCACTTGACACCTGCATCAAAGCAAACGAACAGAACCTCTCTAACTTACGTCAATTTGACAAACTTTCTCACTCCCACACTTTTCCATGTATAGGAAGAGGACAACTGCGCACCTGGGCACGAAAAATTTCAAATATTCCTGTAATGTGCATACCACTTACGGTAATGTTTCTATTGCCAAGTGGGGAAACCGAGTTAGGTCTCCTTATTATTCCTTCGTGGTGAATACGTTTCATGTCCTGAACATGAGGTTTGAAGTTTTCAAGATTCTTTTTCGACGTCAGGGCGTTGGAATCAAGACCCAACCTGAAAACTGGATTTTCTCATTTTACTCCATCAATACTGGAATTACATCTTTTCTAGATAATCAGGGCTTAGTCCTGTTTTCAATTAACTCTTTATTCGGAGTAGAATATTGGCTAATTCCCATAGTTTTTGTATAAGTTGTTTTTTTTTAATTCTAACCCCAGCATTTGAAAAAAACGTCTCACATAAAAGCTATTGAAATTAATAAATTTTTCACTCCGAATAAAAATTTGATTTAATGCAGGAATAGGTCCTAATGATTTAAAAAATATGTAATTCTAGTATTTATGGAGTAAAATGAGAATCCAGTTTTGAGGTTGGCTCCTGGTTCCAAAACATTTACACTTAACATTTTCTTTTTTATCAATAATATTTGGAAACATTCTGCCAAAAAAGCACATACGAGCTATATTCCATTTTTCTTACAGAAATCTGGAATTTGTTAATATTCTCAATGTAGCTCATAGTGATTTTATGTCAGAAATGATTTATTTATAAAAATAAGTGTTAAATTTGCAATCTATGTCGCATCTAGATCTACTAGGTTTTACTAGATTCGCTAGAACGCGCCAGTACCGATGTTGTAGATCGGGGCTAGTCGATTGGAGCGTTACATTTGCGCACCGCCATGTAACTTTATTGGGAGGAAGGAACATCGATTTGAGTAGTAGCGGTGAGTTTACTTACACTTTGGGAGACTTTTGGTTGAGTTGACATCTTAAACCGGACGTTGCGTTCCAGTGCAACCCGGTAACAAGCGTTGAATTCAGAAAAATTAAGAATTTGTATTCCTATGAATGCGCGATTTTTCCTCCGTCTAAAAATCCCCCAACGGGAACAGAAAAAGTGCAAATCCTATTCCTCTCAATCGACTTGGTAAAATTTAACGAAAGCATTTATTTAACCTATTTTTCATTATTAAATCTTTTTATAATTTATAAATTTGAAAAAATATTCAAATTGATACTTATTCATATTTTAATAATTTATTTAAACGTCTTAAAAAATGCACCAAATAAATCTATGCAAATGTGTAAATTTAAATCATTTTAACTCTAGAGAGGCAGAGTTGAATTGGTGAGAATTAAAATTTCAGAATTTACATTCGGCATGAGGGAATTAAAACAAGCTATTACACATATTTTGAGAACTGATTAGAAGGAATTAAATAAAACCAAAATATGACCACTTCTGAAGAATAAAAAATATTTCTGTGAGGTGCGTTACCGGTACAATTAGAAGGAATTAAATATATTGAAAACACGTTCTCTTTGGGAGAATAGAAAACTGTGTAGCGCTCGCTATGGAAATAGAAATGAATAAGTGCAGAATATCTTATTCTTATGGTGGCATTTCAGACCGATGGAAAAATCGCGCATTCAAAATAATAGAATAATCTTCACTTTTAAGCTGAAATCTGAAAATGTTAATTTTTCTCTATTCTACGCTTATCACTGGGTACACTCCCACAGAATCCCCACTGTCACTTCACTGCTGTTGCACTACTTATGCGTACCACAATCAAATTTTTAATATATACACACAGTCTCGCGTTCATACGCAGCATTTGATCAGTCCCTAAAATTTATTTTGAGTAATTTTGATGTTATCGGTGTATCGAAAAAATCTCTACGCAATTTAATTAGCCCGGATTTTATTTATAAAAGTTTTTAGGATTTTTTTATTTTAGAAAATGTTTTCTCGGCATGTCATCTCGAAATTCGGTTTGATCAAGCACTACAATAAATTAGAGTCTTATTGGTAATAGGATTGTATAACAAAAAAATCTAGAAATTATATTTTAAGCCAGAATTTGCATTCCATTTTTTTTTATTATTCTATTTTCGAAATTGCTATCTCTGTATCTGGTTTCCAAACTGGAATGTGCTCAGACCCTAAAATTAATTTTAAGTAATTTTGATGGTATAGGCGTATCAGAAAGATATCTCGAGGCAATTTAACTTGCTCGGATTTTAATTATTCAAGGTTTTGTGGAGTTTTTTATTTTAGTCAATTTTTTTTCTGGACCTCATCTCAAAAGTTGGTTTGATCAAACACTGAAAAAATTGGAGACTCGCTTCTATAATTATCTATTTTATCAGGTTTAAAAATTAAATTCATACATTAATTGTATCTTATCAGAAAATAAAAATCTTTGAGTGTATTTCAAAGCTACTCGAAATGTTATTTTAGTGTATTTGTTTCAGGTCTCGTTCAACTTTAAATTATGCTGTTCGAAATGAAGACACCAATTCCGTAAACTTTATTTCAGATGTTATCTATTCAATTGGATGTTTTCCTATATTTATTATCGGTTGAACAAACGAAATTTTGAGATGAAGTACAGAGAAAACATGTTCTAAAACGAAAAAATCCCTAACAACTTTATTAATTAAAATCCTGGCAAGTTAATTTTCCTCTAGATAACTTTATAATACTCCTATACCATCAAATTGACTTAGAATTAATTTTAGAAGCTGATCAAATGCCAATTCGGAAACCAGATCCAGAGATAGGAATTTCGAAAATATAATAATTAAAAAAAATTGGAGTGAAAATTCTGGCTTAGAATATCATGTCTGGATTTATTTCTGATACAATCATGAACACTAACAAGTCTCTAATTTACTTTAGTGGTTGATCAAACTGGATTTTGAGATGACGACCAGAGAAAATACTTGCGAAAATAAAAAAATGCACAAAAACTTTATTAATTAAAATTCGGGCTAGTTAAATTGCTTCGAGTTTTTTTTTGATACGCCTATACCAGAGATGAGGTGGGAGATTGCTGATCCCATGTATTCAATTTCGAACGATTTTTGACAGCGCTCCCTCTTGCCTGAGCTTTTGCGAACTAAAATAAAGCGTCACCAATTACTGGTAGCCCAGTTTACGAACTGAAATAGATGGTAGACGGTTCTACTTGAGCGGTCAAACAGGCCGGCATTTTTCCAGTTTAACAATGTCGGTAGAGAAGACCAGGGTGTGTTTTATTTTTATTTTAATAAAAACTGTAAGAAAAAAAGATTTAAAATTCTATATAATACTCTTTCGTTGGTTTCTTCAGAATAAACGTTTCTCGGTCGAATAATTTGAAAATCAAAGCATGAACGTTATGAACGTTTATTAACTTTTATTGCAAAAATAGAATGAGAATAGAAAGGTTTGCACTTATAATGGTTGAAAACATAGATAGCAATGAGCATGAAGCATTGTTTGTACGAATTACCAAATATTACTGGCATCTGAATAGCCTAAAAATTGGCCGACGACTGCCGACGTTGGTCGACGTTTTTTTTGACGTACTGACGATTCGAACCGTAATAGTGGCGTATCTCTCCGACAGTAAATTTATTCACGAGAATTTAAAAAAAATTCAGTTCGGTTTAAAATTGACGATTCGTCGATTTTTTGCACGAACAAATCCAAAATACCCCACTGTACGTCGTTTCGTTGAGCGTTCGCCCGTTGTTATGTTGAGCAGGTCGTCTTGCCGGAGGTCGTCTAGTTGGACAGCTAATGTATTAACACTCAGAAATGACCGAAAAAGTAAATATTTATGTACCATCCAGTACACGGTCATGAGGCATGGCCATATATGTGATTTATCGCGTATATGCTTGGATTGATGTCATTTTTGGATAACGGTTGCTGACAGTAGGACCATGCGATATTTGTTTAATCTTTTTCTTTAAATTTATTCGAAAAATTTTCTTAATTCATATAATATGATGTAATATTTAATATCTTACATACAATTGAAAATTCTTAAATTACAAAAGTCCGGAACAATAAAATTCCTGATAGTTTCTAAGGCTATTTAATTTAAAATATCACGAATATAAACATTAAAAAGAAAGCTTGTATGGAAATTACTTTCTTTATTGGAAATTCAAATATTGGGTTGAAAATTGATTTTTTTATTTAAAATTTTTGATTGAAAATGGAAGTATTCAACAAGACAAATTTTTTAGTTCAAACTTTAACTATTCTATTAATTTCTTTATTGGCTTAAAATTAATTTTCGTAGTTGATAATTCTTTTTTTATAGAATATTTATTCCTCAACGCCCAAATTTTTATTAAAATTTTTAAGTCTTAAAAAATTAAAAAATTGCCGAAGATATTTTGGATTTTTTCCCAGCATTTTTATCAATCTTTTTCAATGTTCTATAACAATTTATTTTTAAAAACAAAAAATCCTTTAAAATTTGCATATGAATCTGAAGAATATTCTTTCATTACCTTTCAAAATTGAAAAAAAGATTTTAAATTTGTTCGAAAACCTTGCATTCTGCATGAATATGATTTTCGTAGATATTTTCAGTTTGTTATTTTCTGTGATGCCGACAAATGTTCAGCGAAATATAGATGTTTTGAGATTTCGAAAGGAAAGGCTTGTTAAGAATTTTGAAAGATTTCCTAAGAACATTTACAACTTTTTTTATTTTTAAAGTTAATTTAAAGAGAATATTTAAAAAGATTTCAATATTTTTAAAGAAAATGATCAAATTTATCAACAATTAATTTTGAGCGAATATTCTACAACTTTTTAAAACATTTCAAAAAATTGGCAATAAAATTCTGAAAAAATTTAATGTAATTTTTATAATTTTGCACAATTAAAAAAAAGTAAAAATTATAATTAATTAAAAACATAATTTTGAAACTTTAACAAATTGTTTTAAACGCATGTGATACTTAGAAAATTGTTGATTTTACCAGTTTTAGGTTCCGACGGCTTTTTTTCTTTAATATCAATATCTTGTCTTAAAAATTTGGGACATGATAGCGACCATGCTAACGGACGTCCCCACACACTTTTTTTTGGTTTAATTCAAAAAAGTTTTAATTTAGCAAAATCTGATTAATTTGCATAGCGCTTAGGAATTAGTATCGATTTTACCAGTTTTAGGTTCCGACGGCTTTTTTTCTAGAATAATCAATATTTTGTCTTAAAAATTTTGGAAATGATAGCGAACATGCTAACGGACGTCCCCACACACTTTATTTGTGTTTTTTTTTCAAAAATTTTTTTGATATTGCTAGCAACGTATGTACATTTGGAGGTTATGTATGTTACAAATCTTCCGTGCGTTACTTCCAAACTACACAATTTTTTTGGCCGAAAACTTTGGACTTGCAAATAAACATAGTAACTAATCTCCTGGAACTAACCCTTTTTGCAGGCAATCAAAAAAGTTTATTTCATAAATAATTTCCAGATTATCGGAAAGGAAAACGACGTAACCTCAAAATAATACATATGCATAAAATCTTTATTTAGCACAATAAATTTTTTTGTTATTAACCCTCAAAAAAGATTTTAAATATAAAATAGATTTTAAAATAAAATTTTAGATTCTTTTTCAGAATTTGGAAAGGTTTTAAGAAATTAAAAATGTTTTGCTTAAAATTCCGGGGAAAGATTTAATTTTTTTATTTTGAAATCAGGCCCTTTTCCGAAAATGAGAAGAAATCAGGGAAAAGTTAGAAAAGAGGATGCAGTCATTGGAGCAAAAACTAGAGAAGCAGGAAGAAGATAATAATAAAAAGGTAGAGGAGATGCGAGGTAGGATGAAGAAACTTGAAAGCTCGAACGGGGATTGTGGAGGGGGCTAGAGTGGCAATAAGGAGATGAAAAGGCTGAGAAAAATAGAACAAAGAATAGAAATGAAAGAGAGGAAAGAAAGAAAATTAAACATAATGATAAAGGGTATAAAATTAGAGGGAAAGGAGCTGAAGGAAGGGGTGGACGAAGTACTAAAAAGGATTGATGCTAAGGTAGAGATAGAGGAAATGCGAAATATAGGAAGGGAAGAGCGAAAAGGGGAGACAATGGTACTGGTGAAACTAAAGAAATGGGAACATAAGAGGGAGGTGATGACAAAGCAGGGGTTATTATATGGTAGTCCAGAGAGAATAGAGAATGATTTGACATGGGTAGAAAGGAAGATGCAGTATAAATTAAGGAAAATAGTGGAAGAGGAAAGAAAAAAGGGAAAGATAACTTGGGTTAGGTATGGGAGAACACAGATAGATGGAGTATGGTGGGATTGGTATGAAGAAAGGGAACAGATAGTAAGAAATGAGGTGCAGGGAAACTAGAAGAGGAAGGAACGGGAGATAGAAAAATAAGAATTAGTAAGAAGGAAGAAAAGATGAGAAACGAAAGTAGGGAAGAATGGAAGATTTTTTACTGGAATATAACAGGATTGGAGAGAAAGGACAGGGCGTTTATGAGAAATTGACACAATGGGATGTAGTCATAATGATGGATACGTGGCTAGATGAAAAGAGATGGGAAAGAGTAAGGGAAAGGTTACCAAGAGGTTACAAATAACAAGCGCAAAATGCAAATAGGAAGAATAAAAAGGGCAGAGCAATGGGAGGACTGGTGATGGGAGTAAGGAATGAATGTATAACAGGGAAAGATAAGAAATACAGGAAAAAACAAAAAGAAGGAATAATAGTAGAAGAGGCAATGATGAGAGGAGAGAAGTGGAAGGTAGTGGGGATTAATGTGAACGGTGATATGCAGGAGAAAGCAGAGGAGATTAAAGAAATGATTAATGAAAATAAAAAAGAGATTAAGATGATAATAGGTGGGGATTTCAATGCGAGAACAGGAGACAGAGGAAGAAGGGAATGGGAAGAAGAGAGAGGAAGAAAATTCAAAGATAAGGTACTGAATAGGAAGGAAAAAAAGTTGTTGAAGAGCTTGGCGGAGTTAGGATGGTATATCTTAAACGGAAATATAGAAGGAAATGCAAAAGGAGATGATTATACACGCTCAGGAAGTGAAAGGGGAACGGTAATTGATTATGTGATAGTGGATGATGAGGTAAAAGAGAAGGTTAAGAAATTAGAGGTAGGTGAATATATTGATTCGGATCAGTTTTCCTTAATAGTGACATTGGAGGGACAAAAAAGCAATAGCAATATGAGTAAAAGGGGAGCAAATGTAAAAAGTGTAGAAAAAGGGGATTGGTCAAGGGAAGGAAAAGAACAGTTTAGAGAAAAAATAAGAAATATCAAAATGGGAGAGGGAAATGTGGACAAGAAGATAGGAAAAATGATAGGAGAAATAAATAGAGGATTAGAGTACATTAACAAAAATGAAGTTAGTAAGGGGGGATAGAACTGGGTGAGATGAGGACTGCAAAGAGAAAAAAAGGAGGTCAGAAAGGAATTAAGAAAATGGAGAAAAGAGAAAAAGGAATGGGAAAGAGTATAGGAAAAAAAAGAAAGAGTATACTGAGTTGTGTTATCAAAAGAAAGAGGAAGAGAATAAAAGGTTTGATGAAGAGGCGGAGAAGGCTAGAGCGGAAGAAGAGGTATGGAAGGTAGTAAACAGGGAAAGAAAAAAAAGAAAAAGAGTAAACCAAGATATTAAAATGGTAGAATGGAAGAAATATTTTTTGGAGTTTCTAAGAGGAGTAGAGATAAAAGTTGTGAAGGGAGGAAAATATGGTAGAGAAAGAGATGTGGAAGAGGACACATAAAGGGAAGAAATAGTTCAGGTTTTAGGAATAATGAAGGATGGAAAGGCACCTGGTATAGATGAGATACCAAATGAAGTATGGAAATATGGAGGGGAGGAACTAGAGGCATGAGCATGGATAATCTGTAATAGAGTATGGCGAGGAGAGGGGTAGCAAGTAAAGAAAGGCAAGGAAATGGAGGTTGAAGATTATAGGGGGTGACGTTGATGACAACACTGTATAAAGTATATGTAAGTATTTTGTCAGAGATATTGAAGATAGAAGTTAAAGAAAAAAAGATCGAGTCACCGAATCAGACAGGGTTTAGAAAAGGTATGGGAGTAATGGACAAAATATATGTTCTGAACTATCTAGCAAATAAGAGAATTAAAAGGAAAAAGGGGGCAATGATAGCAATGTTCGTGGACTTAACCCTTAAACGGCCAAAACGCCACTACCGGTACACTGTTTTTCAACGGCCAATAACTAAGACTATTCGACACTAGAAAAAATTAAGACACATATATTTTTATTGCTTAAGATCTCCTCTTTCTGACGGTGCCAATGAAATTCCTCAAAAAATTTACTTATTATCCCAAAATGCAGTTTAAACAAAAAAAAACGTGATTTTTCGTGCCTATTTTTTTGTGAACCATTTTCCAAAGCTTTTAGAGTCTGTAATTAACCTGGAATCTCACTAACCGGTGGAATAAATTTCTAAACCTTGAGAATCTATGGTTCGAAGATCGATTTTTCCTTTTAGTATTTTCAAAATGACGTCTTAATGGCAAAATTTTTGTGAAAACATTCATGAATTTTTTTACAATAAACGATGCGCTTTTCGGAAAAATCATCAGAAATAAAAAGTTCTTGTAATCAGCCAAGGAATACGACTGATTTTTTTCGAAGCGTTTTGAGCAAAAGTTTGGATTTTGCATATGAACAATTTTTGCAAAATTCAAAATTTTGCTCAAAATGCTCCGGAAAAATTCAGGCGTATTCCTCGGCTGATTACAAGAACTTTTTATTCCTGACAAATTTTCCGAAAAGCGCATAGTTTTTCAATAAATAATTTCCAACGACTCCGTAACCTTTATTGCACTCTGACATCAAACCACACCTTCACCGCATTGT
>NC_046663.1:120434829-120437396 GCF_010883055.1 Belonocnema kinseyi
TGTTTCTCAAAATTACATTCTGAAACAGCAGGATCAAAATGATTTCAACGAATTGAAATCTGAAATGAAAAAAATTCTCCATAAAAAAAAATTAAAAAATGTGAAAAACATATATAAAATCCCTTTAAAAAAAGAGACTATCGATATTCGTCGACCTCCACGTTGGTGATAGTTGGGCAACGTAAACTTTGTTTGCGGCAGACGGACGATAGATATTCGTGAATCATTTTACTCTTACACGATGCTTAGAACTATGAAAATTTTTTATTGAAAAACTATGCGCTTTTCGGAAAATTTGTCAAGAATAAAAAGTACTTGTAATCAGCCATGGAATACGCCTAATTTTTTCCGGAGCGTTTTGAGCAAAATTTTGAAGTTTGCAAAAATTGTTCATATGCAAAGTCCAAAATTTTGCTGAAAACGCTTCGAAAAAATTCAGGCGTGTTTCTTGGCTGATTACAAGAACTTTTTATTCTTGATGATTTTCCAAAAAGCGCATCGTTTATTGTAAAAAAATTCATGAATGTTTTCACAAAAATTTTGCCATTAAGACGCCATTTTGAAAATACTAAAACGAAAAATCGATCTTTGAACCATGGATTCTCAAAGTTTAGACATTTATTCCACCCGTTAGTGAGATTCCAGGTAAATTACAGACTCGAAAAGCTTTGGAAAATGGTTCACAAAAAAAACCAGGCACGAAAAATCACGTTTTTTTTATTTAAACTGCATTTTGGGATAATAAGTAAATTTTTTGAGGAATTTCATTGGCACCGTCGGAAAAAGGAGATCTTAAGCAATAAAAATATATGTGTCTCAATTTTTTCTAGTGTCGAATAGTGTTAGTTATTGGCCGTTGAAAAGCAGTGTACCGGTAGTGGCGTTTTGGCCGTTTAAGGGTTAAAGGCGGCGTTTGACTAATTAGACCGAGGAGAAATAGAAAAAGTTATGATAAAAAAGGAGATAAGAAAGTGATCAATAAAGAGAATATAAGAAATTTTTAGAGAGGCAAAAAGCAGGGTATAGGTAGGAGAGCAAGTAGGAGATAGTTTCTGGTGAGACAAGGATGTCCTCTGAGCCCACTTTTATTTAATTTATTAATATCAGACTTGGAGAAAAAAATGAGGAGAAAGGGTTGGGGGAGGAGATATGATAGGAAAGGAAAAGATATATACACTGGCATACGCAGACGACATGGTGTTGATGGCAGAGGAAGAAGAGGGGATGGCGGGCTTATTTACAGAATTAGAGAAATACTTAGATGGGAAAAAGCTCAATTTATATGTAGAAAAGACAAAGATAATGAAGTTTAGAAAAGGAGGGGGTAGGAAGAAAGAATGGACAGGAAGATGGAAGGGAATAAAGTCAGAAGAAGTGAAACAGTATAAATATTTGGGATATATCTTGAAAATGAATGAAGACCATACAGCTCATATAAGAGAAAGGATAAAAAATGCAGCAGGGGTAATGAAACAGATATGGGGAATAGGAAAAAGAAGGTTTAAAAAATTGGAGAAGGAGAATGTGGTTATTTGATACGCTGGTATGGCCGGTTTTATGTTATGGAGCAGAGATATGGTGATGGAAAGAAAGGAAAGATATAGAGAGTTTACAAGAAAGGTATATAAGGTGGACACTAGGGGCAGACTGGAGGACGCCAGGATATATGGTGAGAGAAGAAGCGCCAAGGGATAAGTTAATATTAGAGCTTGAAAAAGGGCATGGAAATTTGAGACGAAGCTGAGGGAGGGAAATGGAGGGAAGTTGGCGAGAAAGTGTTTGATGGAGGTAGGAGAGAGGAGTGGGAGGGCGATCGAATTGACGAAATGGGAAGAAGAAAGGATGGAGTTCTTTAATGATAAAGAAATAGAAAACGGGATTGGAGTAAACTATGATGAATTGGGAAAAAGGGAGAGGGAAAGACAATTAGTAGAAAGATGGGGGCGATTGAGGAATCAAAATACCATAAATTGTATAAGATGATAAAAAAGGGAGGGGTGCCAAAGTATTTAGAAAAGGGATGGGGAGAGAGAAGGTGGACCAGAATAGCAAGATTTAGATTGAGAAACGAAATAAGGGAGGGGATTTACTAGGAAAAAGAAGAGAACAGAAAGTGTAGAATATGTGAATGGGAGGAGGAAACATGGGGGCATGTGTGGGAAGGATGCAGGAGAGGAGTGGTAGATAAAGGAAGCTGGCAAGAAAATGTGGTTAAGATTCTAGGAGATGGATTAGGAGAAGAATGGATGAAGAAGTTGGAGGGTGCTAGAGTAGCGAATGAAAGAGAATGAAAGAAAGTACGTGAAAAAAGGTAAATGGAGGTATAAAAAAGTGAAAGAAAGAGGAAACGGAAGTCGCTTAGATTAGAAGCGTAAAAATGGTAAGTAATGGTAAGGTAAAAGTTAAGTAGCCTAAGATGTGTTTGCGTTCTCATGCTCTCTCTCTCTCTCGCTTGCACTCTCGCTTTCGTTCGATCGCTCACTCGTTTGCTAATAAGTCCTAAATTGCGCTATTGCGGGAAATAGAAAATAGATATAAGACTTTATGTAAATAGTTGTAAATAATTG
>NC_046663.1:120437496-120439234 GCF_010883055.1 Belonocnema kinseyi
AGAAAGGATAAGATTGTAAAAAAAATATAGATATAAACGGAAAGATTGTAGGGAATGGAAGTCATGTAAGCCCTTAAGGGGCACATTATGAATAAAGAAGAAGAATTTAGTTTATCAAAATTTCCAAATAAATAATTCTATTTAATGGTACATTTTTGAATACTTTAAGATAATTATGTACCTTACTAAATAACACTTTAATAATCAATAAAGAAATTTTGTAACTACACGGAGAAAGTATTTCAAAATTAAAATTTTTTTTAAATGCCGGAAAAATTTGACTCTTCTAGAAATATAATAGGATGGATCAAAAGTTAAAAAAATTTTTTTAAATGAATTCTTTAAACATTTTTAATCATTATATATTTGAAGAAATTAATCCTAGAGGACATTTGTAAAGATTGAAAAACTTGTTAAAGAATAATCTGAAATATTTTAAGGAAAGTTCTTTAAATTTTTCAAAATTTAAAAAAATAACTACGAAAAACCTGACTCGTTTCAACAGATAATCTGATTGTTGAAATGTTTAAACAAGATTTGCATATAATTTAAAAATTGAACGGAATACAATTTTTTCGTGTTTTTATATTTGCAAAAATAGATTCTTATGAAATATTTTAAAACATTAAAAAGTGTTTAAAAGAGAAATCTGCAATTATTTCAGGAAACTTCTTTAAAATTTTCAAAATTATAAGAAAATGTAAGAAAAATTGAAATCATTTTAAAATATAATCAGATGTTCGAAAAGATTTTAATATTTGTAAAAGAAAAATTTGAATCATTTTAAGATATAATCAAAAAGTTTAAAATTTTTGAAAATAATTTATTATAATTTAAAATTTGAATGGTTTGGAAATAATTACTTATTTGGAGAAATTGAATCTTGGAGAATATTTTAAAAGATTAAAAAAATTTTTAAAGAAAAATCTGAAATATTTTATTAAGGAAACTTTTTCAACCTTCTAAAAATTAAAAAAAAATTTTTGACTCATTATAAAAGATTAGACTCATTTTAAACCATAAACATATAGTTTAATCGTCTTAAAAATAATTTCAAATAACTTAAAAATGGAAGTTTTGAAAATATAAAAATGATTTTATATTTATAGAAATTAATTCTTGGAAAATATTTCTAAAGATTAAAAAATTTTTCAAAGATAAATCCGAAATATTTGAAGTAAACTTCTTCGATCGTCAAAAATTAAAAAAAGAATATGTGACAAATTCGACTCATTTTAAAATATATTCAGATGGTTTAGAAGTTTAAAAAAAGAGATTTACAATAATTATAAAATTGAGTAAGTTTAAAAATTTTAAATGATGCTATATTTTTTAAAACTATAAAATATTTCAAGAAACTAATTTTAAAAATTAATTAGAAGTACTAAAAGATTTGATATGATTTTATTATTATTATTATTACACCATTAAGCCATTTCCCTTTCGGGGTAGGCGTGACTCACTCGGCAGGGGAAAGGAGTAGGGTGTGGATGGGATAGAGATTTTTCAGATTGATCCAGAATTCTCGTGCTATTTATGTAAATAACACGTTCGTTCCGCAACACTGCTCCGACCCAGGTTGCTGATCAATCTCTCTAGCAATCACCCCAAGCGAAGAACCTCACGAAGCCGAACATGTCCCTAGTAAATAAGCTACCAAGGTATACGAACTTATCAACTTGTTCAATTCTCTCATCATTTAATAAAATATTGCATAGCGTTTTCTCACTATTTCCTT
>NC_046663.1:120439334-120454312 GCF_010883055.1 Belonocnema kinseyi
TGCTAAGACCTGCGATGTTCAAAGTTCTCTTGTACGCTTCTCTTTTTGCTTTTTGGGCAGCCTGAATTTCATCATTCCACCACGCATCACCAGACATTCTTCAAATAATTTTCCTAAAGGTTTCACAGTGTTTTTTTTACAGTGAAACCAGGATAAAAATAAAAAGTGATAAATAAAAAGTTAAAAATTAAATAAATAAAACTTTATCAATGGAGTTTTCGCAACGAAAATCGAAGAGCAAAGTGTTTTGTTCTATGTTTAGATGCTCTTCTACTGCTCGAAAGCAAAGAACTGATCTGTTTTTCTGAAATGTAAATAAACTCCTATTAAAAAAAAAAAATTGAAAAATCTTATAGTATATTTACAGCATTTACGAGAAATAAAATAGAATAAAGTAACAAATGCACGAAATTCAAACGGATTCTCAAGCTTGTTCCACTGGCAATAAAAAAGTTTGAAGAAAAATTTATAATCATCGTCAAGTATTTATCGTTTTTTTCTGCAATGATTTTTCAGCATTCCGAGTGAAAATAATCAAAGTAGGTTCTAAATAAAAATAATAGTTTATGTACAAATATATCAACATAACCTCAAATATGAAAACAGTTACTACTGATTTGTCATTTCAAGTTGATATACATTAAATTTTGCATTGAATTCTTGATAGTTAATATTGCATTTTAAAAGTTTATAAGGGGAAAAATTGAAGGAATTATTATTCAGACAACAAGAGTTTTGAAATTCGAAGTTTGCAAACAAAATGCATACAAAATACATACCAGTGTAGATTGTGTGAAATCACAAATTTGAGCTATTGTTTCTTTCATGTTTAAGGTTTGAGATTAATTTGCAATGTTTTTACATGAGTCTTATCAAAGATATTAGGTCCTAGATACGGCATGGGTCACCCCAAAAAAATCATTTTCAGATTTAAAATTTTGAACTTTCTAATTTCATTCTGAATTGGAACAGGAAATTTGTAAAAGCAGTATGTACTTCTGAATTGGATCAGAGATTTTTTGAAAAAAAATATTATTCAGATCTGAGACAAGCCGTTATAAACAACTATTAAAAACTATACAAATTTGAACAGAGTGGTTCGAAATAGAAAGCCTTGAATTGTTAAAATTGTAATGAGCTAAATTTTAAGTTTGAACGCTACAATTTTAATTTAGAATAATATTCAAAACTAATTTAAAAGTTGAAATTATTTGAAATAATTTGAAACATGATGTAGATTTTTACAGATTAAAAAAAAAGCTTTTGAGAATTGTAAAATATTTAAAAAGAATAACAACAATTGTTGTGATTGCTAAGAAAATTGAAAATGATTTTTTAGTTTGAAAAATTAATTTTAAGTGAGTATTTGAAAAGATTTTAAACATTTAAAAAGAAAGGAATCAGGACGATTTTAATGCAATTTTTTTATTTTTCAGATTTTTTAATTTTAGGAAAAAAATCGAATTAACACAATAAATCAATTTTCAACCCAAAAGTTTACTTTTCAACAAAATAAATTAATTTTCTATCAAATAATTGGTGTCTTAACTAATAAAATGTACAGGATAAAATTTCAACCAAAAAAGGAATAGTACAATTTCCAGATAAAGACTGTGCTAAAAAATTGAATTGAGCAAGAAAAAAAACGAATTTTCAACAAAATTGTTAAGTTTTCAAGGGAAAAGGTAAATTTTTGACCAAGAAGATTAATGTTCTATAAAAAACCGATTTTTCAACTTAACCAATATATACGATTAATTTTTAATAAATCATATAATAGTTACATTTTCAGATAAAGATAAATAATTTTTAACAGAAAAAATTAATTTTTAACAAAGTTGTTAAATTTTTAACCAATCAGATGAATTTTCGACCAAGAAAATTGATGATCTACAAAAAAAGACAAATCTTAAACAAAATACATGAATTTTTCAAGAAATCATTTAATTTTAAAGTAAAAAAGACGAATTATCTACAAAAAGTTGAATTTTTCAAGCGAAAAATATGAGTTTTCAATGAAAGAGTTAAACTTTCAACCAAATAGTTAAATTTTCAACCATAATTAAAAAACCTTGTTAAAGAAAACGTATTTTTTACAAAGTAGTTCAACTCTTAGTGAAATAATCTACTTACAAACCCAAGAAGATGTACAGTTGATATTTTAACCAAACAATTGCATTTTTGACCAAAAAGATACATTTTCAACCAAAAAGATTAAATTTCTACTAAACAAGGTCAATTTCCAACAAAAAACACGAACTTTCAACGAAATTGTTTAATTTTAAAAACAAAAAGAGTATTTCCACCCAAAAATTATGATTTTAATTTTTAACAAACGTTGCATTTACAACAGAACGACTTTACAACCAAAACATATTTATAGTTGATAATTCAACCGAAAAATGTAATTTTGAATCAAAAAGTATAAATTTTCCATAAAACAATTTATTTTCTGCAAAGAAGGACGACCTTTTAACAAAATACATGATTTCTTAACGAAAAATGGTATTGTCAGTTTCAAAAATCTATTTTCAACGAAAGAGATATAAATTTTCCATAAAACAATATAGTTTCCACAAAGAAAGAAGAATTTTTTACAAAATAAATGATTTTTTAAGCAAAAATGGTATAGATTAATTTTCAGTTTCAAAAATATATTTTCAACGAAAGAGATGAACCTTCAAATAAAAAAATAAACATTTAAACAAAGTAGTTGAACTTTTGATATAAAAGAGGACTTTTTATACAAAATAGTTACATTTTCAACAAATTAATTAATTTTTCAATCAAATAATTGAGTTTTTATCCAAACGAGATGAATTCTAAAATCGCCAATTTCTTTAATTTCTTTCAAATGCGGATCAAGATATAAATAAGACTATAATAATATAACATATCACATTTTTAAAATCTTTTTAAATACTCACTTAAAATTAATTTTTCAAACTAAAAAATCATTTTCAATTTTCTTAGCAATCACAACAATTTTTGTTATTCTTTTTAAATATTTTACAATTCTCAAAACCTTTTTTTTTTAAATCAGCAAAAATCTACATCGTGTTTTAAATTAATTTTTTATTTATTTAGAGAAATCCACGGGAAAGTCCCTTTATTACAGAAAATCCTTAAATCCTATCTAAAAATAAAAATAAAATAAAAATGCGTAGCTATGCGGTTGTTGAGACTATTAGAACAATAGTTAAAACTAAGCCTAGGCCGCAATATTGTCTCTCAAATGAATAATGTCCTTTAGAGCTGATCTAAAATGCGCAGGAGAATGATCAAAATAGTCAATTGTATCGCAATAGAGGTTAGCTTCTTTGCAGATTCTCGAAATTACTTAATTTTGACCGTAATTAGTGCGATGATATGGGACGTTGAACAATACACTACTTCTTGATGATCTCCTAGGCACACGCAAGCTAATTTCTGACAGTAAATTAGGACTATCGATCACATTATTCAAGATGTTGTATAAGAAGGTCAGATCCGCCAACTCAAATCGTGAGCTAATCTTAGGAATGTTGAGCAGAGTTCTAATTGTACCATATTCATGATCACATCTACGCATAGGCATGCCTAGCTGTCGAGCCGCAAAGCGGAGAAAGCGGTTCTGTACTCGTTCGAGTCTGATTTTTACTATCATCTGCTGAGGTGACCAAATTATCGATGCGTATTCCAAATGAGGTCTAACAAGGGAAAAGTACAGTGTCCTAAGGGTGAGCACATTTTAAAACTTCGAGGCATTCCTGATGACGAAACCCATGGACCTGAGTGTCTTGTTTATGACGTCTGTGACCTGTTCCTCGTACGTTAAATTAGCTTGAAGGAGAACCCCCAGGTCTCTAACGTGTAAAACGCTTTGCAGCTCTTGATCAGCGATTATGTAAACTTTTTCAGAGACTATTTTTCTTCTTGAAAATGAGATTACTGCACATTTTTTTACATTAAATTGCATCCAGTTCAAGTCGAACCAAACCTGCAAGCGATCAAGATCATCCTGCAACTCATTGCAATCCAAGCGGGAACGGATGACTTTATAAAGTTTCAAATCGTCAGCATATAGTAAAAAAAAGGCAATATTTAATTGTAGTATGAATTTCATTAACATGTAGAATGAACAAGAGAGGCCCCAAGTGAGATCCCTGGGGCACGCCCGATGTTGCGTGAAAAGCTTGAGAATAACGGTCTCTTATGCGGACAGATTGAAATCTATTGCTCAGATAGCTCGTGAGGCAGGAGAGCATGTTCGCGGAGACTCCCAGAGCCCTAAGCTTTGTCACCAGAATGCCATGATCGATTTTATCGAAGGCCTTAGAAAAATCGGTGTAAATCGCATCAACTTGTTGACCGGCCTCAAGGTTGTTTGACAAATAGCACGTGTACTCACAAAGGTTTATGATCGTAGACCGCCCTTTCCTAAAGCCGTGCTGCTCATCTATAAGTACATTGACTGAAGCTAGAGATATCTTCTCATGTACGATGCTCTAAAAGATTTTAGGAATTGCACTAAGGATTGTTATTGGCCTGTAATTCTTGACATCGTTTCGATTCCCATCTTTGTGGATAGGAATAATCATACCATTTTTCCAAACTGACGGAAAGTACCCGTTAATAATTGATTTATTAAATATGATTTGAAGCGGTTCGATCAGTGCGAGGCAGCATGACTTTATCAAGGAGGGAGGAACACCATCAGGGCCGGCACCCTTGTTCGCATCGAGGTTCATCAATTTTACTTTGATATCATCTGCGGCTATATCTACAAAGGAAAAATCGATAACGTCAGATAAGGCAGTTTGAAATTCAAGCTCCTCTATGGGGGTAGTATATATTGAATTGAAATAATTAGAAAATAGGTTTGCGATGGATTCGTTCGTATCGGCGTGTTTATTTCCCAAGTACATTTGGCTAAGTATATCGTTGATTTGCCTAATCGAATTGATATAAACCCAGAAACGTTTCGGGTTGGCAATAATAGAATTTTCAGTTCTCATAATGTAATCACTGTAACATTGGTCGGACAGTTCACTGCTCAGCACTCTTAGAAATGAGAATTGCAAGTAGTCGTTTAAATTTCTTGTGCATTTGTACGTTGCGTGAGCGGCCTTTTTAGCTAAAATTAAATTTATTAGATCTCGGCTATACCATGAGGGAAAGCTAGAAGTTTTAAAGTTTTTTACAGCTACAAAATAGTCAAAGGCTAGATACAGATGAGAATAAAAAATGTCAACAGACTCGTCTACCGTTGCAGTTGTAAGTAAGTTTGACCAGTCAATTTCCCCTAAATAAGTACAAATCGCAGAAAGATTAGCGTTTTTGAAATCGGGTCTAGTATTATGATTTAAACTAGTATTAGCTTGGACTGAACCGCTCCTAATTACTAGATCAAGTAATAGGGGAGGATGATAATCATCAACAGGTAGTAGGGGATCAATAGCCACGCGACATTTGTCTGGGTTGTGATTAGTAAAAATGAGATCCAGCAAGGAGCCATGAACGTTGTGATTATCATTAATTTTGGTCAAATTTAAAAAATCTAAAGAATCAGAAACAACATTCACGAACTCAGCTTGTAATCTGAATGATCCAGCCTTTGCTGAGCAGCTGGGACCCCTGTCAAGATCTATGTGCCAATCCGCGTAGGGCATGTTAAAATCGCCAAAAATAGTAAAGGTGGCATAAGGGAAGCGATTAGAAACATCTTCCAAGATCACACAGAAATCAATATATCTGTTAATGCTAGAGTTTGGAGGAATATAAAAAGCACCTAGAATGTGCGTTATAGAGCTTACTGAAAGTTTTACAAGAATGTGCTCAAGTGTCTTAATAATGGAGGGAATGTGAATACAACCCAGACTGTGACGGGTGGCCAGTAATACCCCTCCTCCTCGTTCGCAATCGCTTGACAATTTGCAACGATCTCCACGGAAAACATCAAAACCTTTAAAGCCTAATTCTGAAAAATTTATATTTTGATTTAACCAGGTCTCGGTCAATACAATAACATTGTAGGAGATCAGAGGAACGGCAATGCGTAAAAAATGCAGATTGGTTCGTACGCCCCTGACATTCTGGTAGTATATCTCTAAACACAGGCCGTTGGTACTTACACTAACGCAATTCAAAGAGGAATTACTCACACTACTTTGCGAAATTTCATTTGTTATGTTTTGCTCGCAGGCTCTACCGGGATTGACGTTGAATTCTTGTGTTGACTTATTTTCCTCACAACTGGTATCCCTTGGCGAAAAGTCAGCTTGAGATCCTCCTCCCCACCCTGGCGACGGGTCTCCAATGTAGTTTTTATTTTTGAAATTTCTTGCAGCTGAATTTTGGTTTTGTCGAATGCGAGCCAAAGTTCTTTCAGTTTCACATCGCTCGTGGCTTTTCTGTGCTCCAAGAATGCGTGGAGCAACGCATGCGTTGACTCTTTCGTTTCGCACACTAATTTGACAGGTCGAGGCTTGACTTGCTGCTGCGAAAATACTCCAATTCTAAATGTTTGCTTAATTTTCACGTTAGCTGGGACAACGCCGGACAAAATGTGTTCAATAACAGACGAGGGAGTAACTATAGGAGCAGTGTCATTAGAACTGGGGCTCGCAGACTCAGGGAGACCAAAAAGAATCAAATTCCTTTTTTAGCATTCCTTTGCATTATTTCTAGCATGCATTTCTGAATAACGGCTTACTCATCTACTGATTGGGACCTAGTGTTTACAGATTCAAGCATGCTAATCCTACTTCTGCAGTCTCAACTTTCTTTGACAGATCCTCAACTAATTTCTCTGTCGTTTTAACTCTGATAATAACATTGTCAATGCTAGAGGACAGACTGTCGATTTTGGACAAGAGATTAGCTACAGATGTTGAGACTTCTTTTAGTTGAGGCTGGAACCCGGTGAATGCATTATTGATAACTCTTTCTAAATCCTAGATTGTGACGTAATTTGTCTGGTCATTTGGACCAGGTGACCGTTGACGTGGAGCACAGCACCTAGAATATGCTCCGTTATCTAACAGCCTGATACTCGCTGCACATGATGGATGGTAGGGGGTATTGCACTTAGGGCAAAAAACCGCGTCTACCACTTTGGAGTTGCACCCACGACAGATCACTTCAGTATGGAGAGTCTTTATCTCTTTTGGTCCACCAGGTGCCATGATGTGGAGAGCTCGAACGTAAGAGCACAGCAAACTCGTACAGTTTTGAGGTTAGGTCAACTTCAGAAAAATGTCAAACTATGAATGAAAACATCAATCAGGGAGCAAGTAAAAATACTCTTCCGGTAAAGAATGGGGTCCCAGACGCGAGTACAGCTCTCCTTATTTTCCCAATGAAATGTAGTTAATTTTAAGCTAAATATAATCAAGAGCACACGCGACAGGTCTTGACTAGGCGGCGGCCATTGTGAAAAACATTGAATATGATTCTAAATTAAAATTGTAGCGTTCAAACTTAAAATTTAGCTAATTACAATTTTAAAAATTCAAGGCTTTCTATTCCGAACCAGTCTGTTCAAATTTGTATAGTTTTTCATAGTTGTTTATAATAGCTTGTCCCAGATCTGAATTATATTTGTTTTCAAGAAATCTCTGATCCAATTCAGAAATACATACAATTGCTTTGAAAAATTTCCTGTTCCAATTCAAAATTCAGGATGAAATTAGAAAATTAAAAATTTTAAATCTGAAAATAATTTTTTTGAGGTGGAAATCTTATGAATTTTAAACTTTTAAAACTGAAGCTTGACAAATTTTTAATTCAGAAATATTTCATTTAAATGCTCAATAATTCATATGTATAAAACACAAACTCTAAACACCTTTTAATTTTACAATTTTTTAAATTAAATTATTTTAAAATACGAAATTACCATTTTAAAATTTTTATGACTTTAACATTTTAGAGACTTCGGGTTAAAAAATACAAATTACGCTATTATTTTTAAGGTTCAAAATGATAGTAATTCAAAAAAAATTCAGTTCGTAACAATAAAAATTGAACGAATAAATTAATTTTTTAACTAAAAACGTTTTAAAATAAAAGTTATATAGTTTTTATTTCAAGTTATTCCAGATTAATATTTTTTCATTGTTATTTAGAGATAAAAATTTTAGTTTGCCAATTGAAAATGTTAGAATTTAACTTACTATCAAAATAACTGATAACTAATTTCAACTAAAATGATCAATCTTCAACCAAAAAAGTTTTAATTTTTAATTAAAAACTGTTAAACTCATCCAAAAAGATATTAATTTTACACAAGAGTTGACTTTTCAGTCAATAAGGATTTACGAATTGACAATTTTAAAAATCGAACGGTGTAATAAAACAGTTTCATTTTCAACTAAAAAAAAACGAAGTTTCAACGAAATCCTTAAATTTTTAACGAAGGAGATGAATTTTCATTTGAAATTATGAATCTTCATAAAAAAAAGGTTTACATTTTTTATTAAAAACTGTTGAACTCATCCAAACAAAACATTTTTCACAAAACCGTTGAGTTTTCAGTTTTTTTAATTTTAGGAAAGAAATCGAATTAACACAATAAATAAATTTTCAACCAAAAGTTTACTTTTCAACAAAATAAATAAATTTTCTATCAAATGATTGGTGTTTTAACTAATAAAATGTACAGGATAAAGTTTCAACCAAAAATGGAATAGTACAATTTCCAGACGGTTCCAAAAGGTGAATTTTTGACCAAGAAGATTAATGTTCTATAAAAAAAAGCGATTTTTCAACTTAACCAATATATACGATTAATTTTTAATCTATCATATAATAGTTACATTTTCAGATAAAGATAAATAATTTTTAACAGAAAAAATTAATTTTGAACAAAGTTGTTAAATTTTCAACCAATCAGACGAATTTTCGACCAAGAAAATTGATGATCTACAAAAAAGACAAATCTTAAAATACATGAATTTTTAAAGAAATTATTTAATTTTAAAGTAAAAAAGACTAATTATCTACAAAAAGTTGAATTTTTTAAGCGAAAAATATGAGTTTTCAATGAAAGAGTTAAACTTTCAACCAAATAGGTAAATTTTCAACCATAATTAAAAAACCTTTTTAATAAAACGTATTTTTTTTACAAAGTAGTTCAACTCTTAGTGAAATAATCTACTTTCAAACCCAAGAAGATGTACAGTTGATATTTTAACCAAACAATTGCATTTTTGACCAAAAATGATACATTTTCAACCAAAAAGATTAAATTTCTACTAAACAATGTCAATTTCCAACAAAAAACATGAACTTTCAACGAAATTGTTTAATTTTAAAAACAAAAAGAGTATTTCCACCCAAGAATTATGATTTTAATTTTTAACAAAAGTTGCATTTACAACAGAACGACTTTACAACCAAAACATATTTATAGTTGATAATTCAACCGAAAAATGTAATTTTTAATCAAAAAGTATAAATTTTCCATAAAACGATTTAATTTCTACAAAGAAAGACGACCGTTTAACAAAATACATGATTTCTTAACCAAAAATGGTATTGATTGTCAGTTTCAAAAATGTATTTTCAACGAAATAGATGAACCTCCAAATAAAAAAAAATAAAAATTTAAAAAAAGTAGTTGAACTTTTAATAGAAAAGAAGAATTTTTGTTACAAAATAGTTACATTTTCAACAAAATAATTAATTTTTCAATAAAATAAATGAGTTTTTATCCAAACAAGATGATTTCCAAAATGGCCAATTTCTTTCAAATGCGGATCAAGATATAAATAAGACTATTATGATATAACATACTAGGCAGTCTAATAAGTCCCTGAAAAATGATACACGGAGACGTTTTTTTGGCCAAAGTCGGTTTTATTTTTCAACATACTCTCCTTTCAGGTCGATATAGCGAGTCCAACGATTTTCTAACTTTTTGATATCGTGCGAAAAGTACTCGATCGGAAGGTCTCCAAAATACGCCTCAGTTTCAGCAATGAGCTCCTCATTTGAGTAAAAACGCTTACCGGTGAGACATCTCTTTAGGTTAGGGAACAAGTAATAGTCGCTGGGGGCTAGGTCTGGTGAATACGGTGGCTGAGGAACCAATTCGAAGCCGATTTCATGCAATTTTGCTTGTGCAACTAAGCATGAATGAACAGGCGCATTGTCGTGATGATAAAGCGGTTTTTTCTTCTTCAAATGCGGTCGTTTTTCGGCAATTTCGATTTTGAATCGGTCCAATAATGATGAATAGTATGGTCCGGTTATGGTTTTATCTTTTTCAAGATAGTCCACGAATATTATGCCATGTGCATCCCAAAATACGGAGGCCATAACCTTTCCGACCCATTGTTGCGTTTTTGGACGCTTCGGAGCACTTTGGCCCGGTGGAACCCACTGTTTTGTCTGTTGTGTTGACTCAAGAGCGTAGTAGTGGATCCAGGTGTCATCCATGGTTATGAATCGGCGCAAAAACTCGGTCGGCTTACGCGAAAATAATGCCAAATTCTGCTGGAAAGTTGTCACACGAATTCGTTTTTGGTCCACTGTGAGCAAACGCGGCACCCATCGCGCGCAGAGACCTCCATGCCCAAAACTGAATGCACGATATTGCCCACACGTTCCAATGATATGCCTACAGCATTAGCCACTTCTCTCAATTTTATTTTGGGATCATTCAACATCATATCATGGATTTTTTCGACATTTTCTGGTGTAGTCACCTCTTTTGGGAGCCCAGATCGTCAGCATCAACTGTGCTCGTACGGCCACAACGAAACTCGGTAAACCACTTATGAATCGTTCCAATCGACGGTGCAGAGTCCGGGTAATACTTATCCAGCTTGGCCTTGGTCTCCGATATCGTTTTCTTGCGAAGATAGTAGTGTTTGATCAAAACTCGAAACTCAGATTTTTCCATATTAAAAATAACTCGGAAGTTAGTCGCTTCTCAGTGCTGTAACTTGTAAATGCGTAAACATAACTGGCTGAAGTTTTGACAGGCGTCATTTGAAGGATCAAGCGCGATGAAAATGGTTCACATTAGTGAATACTAATGCCATCTCTTAGAATTTTCAGGTACTTATCAGACTGCCTAGTAATTATAATATTATCATTATTAATATGCGTATATATTTATATATATAATAGCATTAATATTTCTATAACTTATATTTTAGACATGAAATAACATAACCTCGAAATATACGCATATCAAGAGGCGCGATCTATTCAAATCATGAGAAACGTCAGCATCGAAATCTGGAAATATTAAAATCTCAATATCCTGAATTTATTTCAAAGCAGTTGGCAGATAGATATATAAATAGAATCGCCGAAGTGCTCCGACCGGCAATCGTGCACCTTCGAGTTTTCAAATTCAGAAGAGGAGAAATGGGTTGCGCGCGCAACTCAGTCATTTACAGCGTCTCCTACTATATTCACACGGACATAGCCCTGTCATAGCATTGGACCACATCTCGTTTCAGATCTGGGATCACTTGAATTCCAAACCGAACGTGATTTTCTGTTTCTCGCGTTCGCCTTCGCCATCACTATAGCAATCTTTGCTATAGCTGAGTCGATCGCCTGGCTCTGTACGGCCTCTACGCCAAAAATGTTATGAATAATGAATTACCTAATTATATTCAAATAAAAGAGAGCCTACAAATATTCTATTATTAGTTTTAAATTTCGATACAATAAATAAATTTTAAAAAATTCTTTTCTTAATTTATAATTTTAGTGAAATTTTTTAATTCATTTGGCAAACTAAGCTTAAAATTTGAATGAAATTAAGATAAATTAAAAAATTAAATAAAACTTAGTTGAATATAAAATTTAAATAAAACTTGGCTAAATTCAACATTTAAATGAAATTTAGGTGGATTTAAGAATTAAATAAAGTTTAGTTAAATTAAATTAATTTCTGCCCTGGTTTCTTTTAAAAGAGAAATTTTCTAGATACTAAGTCAATAAGTTTAAAAACAATTCACTTCGTACTTTAAGATTTGTTGTAGTGCAATTTTAAAAATTATGTGAATAGCTTTGAGTTAAATTCAAAATTGAAGTAAAATTTAGTTAAATTTAAGCAAATTTCAGTTACAATTGTAGATGTTGAATGGTGTTAAATGGAGTTAAACTTAAGTACAATCTAGTTAAATAAAAATAAAACTATCGTTCAGGGCACGTGATACTTACAGTTTCCCCGGCTTTTTTCCACAAAAATGAAAATGTTTAAAAACTGAATTCGGAGATGCTATAAAATATCATAACGGACGTCCCCGGACTCTTTTTTGAGGAATATAATAACAAAAAAATTTATTGTGCTAAATAAAACTTTTATGCATATGCATTATTTTGAGGTTACGTCGTTTTTAATCTCTGCCTTTCCGATAATCTGGAAATTATTTATGTAATAAACTTGTTTGATTGCCTGCAAACAAGGTTAGTTCTAGGAGATTAGTTACTATGTTTATTTGTTATTCCAAAGTTTTCAGCCAAAAATATTGTGTGCTTTGGAAGCAACGCTCGGGTGAATTGTAACACACATAACCTCGAAATATATACGCACGTTGTTAGCAATATCAAAAATTTTTTTTATTAAAAAAACACAAAAAAAAGTGTGTGCGGACGTCCGTTAACATGTTCGCTATCATTTCCCAGATTTTGAAGGCAAAATATTTCTTATCCTAGGATAAAAGCCGGAGGAATAACTATTTTGTATGGGAATACTTTATTATTCCAGAATTTTGTTTCAAAATAGAAGTATATTAGCAATTAAATAATTATTCCATTCAAAATTATTCAGTTTCGAAAATTGGATTATAACTTCAAAGCATTTGCAATTAAAAGTTTTAAATGAAAGAAATTTGGAATCAAAACAATTAACATTACAGTTTAATTATTTTCTTTTAGAAGCGTAAAAATGAAATTATAATTAATAAAAGAAACTAGTTTATAAATTTAAAATTCAAAATCTCAGTATTTTGTAAATTTTCGAATATTCTTAGAGTATAACCTGTCAATTCAAATTATTTAATTTTAAACGTTTTAAATGAAATCACTTATGATTGGGCAATACATTTTTTGCAGCTTTAGGATATAAATAATTTAAAGCTGTAATAAGCAGATTATTCGATGTCAAACCTCGTGAAAAATTGGAATAAATTTAAAGCCTTCGAAATCGAAAACGAAAGCGTAAATAATTTTAAAATATTTTCCTTTTTAATTTGATAGACTCAATATTAAAATGGAAGTTTTAATATTGTCAGAAATAAATATTCACTTTAACTTCAAGTTAACTTTTTATCATATGTACAATTGTAATTTTTACATTATGTCTAATTGTCTACTGTGTTATGAATTGCAGTTAGAAGAAAATTGTGAAAAATACAATAGAGCGGAATTAAACTTCGGGTTTCAATAAAGATCTTTGAGAAGGAGTATACAATTTTGGAAAAAATAAGTCTAAAAAATAGTGCCAGATCATATATTTTTTCGTTGGATTCATAATTTTATTCAAATATGAAATTCCTTCTAAATTTCTTTTTAATTATGCAAGAAATAAACATTGTTAATATCTTTTTTAAATAAAAAAGACGGAGTTTTTGCATGGTTGTCGTTCTTTTTCTTAAAAAACTTTTTTTTGTTAATGAGGTAATTAATTTATAATGCATAAGCCTTAAAAATGTTATACAAGAAACTGAAAATTAATAAGATATTTAAATTATTAGAAAATGAATTTAGTTACGAACAAATTTAAAATAGCAAGTTTTTTATTAAAGGAAACAACAAAACAAAAACTTAATCGACCAGCTGGAAAATATAGTTTTCTATACATGACCGACGGAAAAAATTTAAAAATTTCAATTTATTTTTCTCAATAAATACAAAATAAACGAAATAATTAAATGAAACTAAATAAAAAACTAAGGAAACTTATATATTTATTACAAATAATATAAAATAAAAACGGCGTCAAATTCCTCTGCGAAAATAGACTATTAAAGTACAAAATATTTCTGTGAATTTATAGCATTGGTTTATATTATTTTGCATGATTGCAGTTTAAAGAATGCAATTAGCTCAGATATTAAAACAATGAAAATACGAAAATTATGGCAATTTTTATGTCAAGTTTTAGTATTAAATGCTAATAAAAAAAAAGTAAGCAAACTTACATTTTTTCTTAAAGTTAGATTTTCGGAGCAGGGAAAATGACATTTTGTAAGATTAGGTTACTTCTTATTTCAATTTGAAAAAATGGTTCATGTCTATAACATGGCCTTAGCTAAACTGTAGAAGCAAGCCGTAATTTCCTTTGACTTTCGCTAATGCTCCTTACACTTTACAGCTGTTAAAAAACTCATACACCACTAAATTTACAAATTTTAAAAAATGCAACATTTCAGAAGGCATTTGTCTTGGTCTATAAGGAAATTTAGGAAAAAATGTTGTTTACAAATTTTTATAAGGAAATTGCTATTCAGAATTTTTATTTCTTTAACCAGAAAAAAATAGTAAAGACATATTCAACCACAATTCTGGTTGATTTAACATGACAGTTTTTTTAGTTTATTTAAATTTAAACAAAACTTAACTGTATCTTGAGGTTCACTTTTCTATTAATTTCCAAACAAATTATAACTTAAATAAAAAATAAACTTTTTAATTCAAATTTGTTATTACTATTTTATACTAACCTCATTGCTACATGTTGGGCCTAATTGTGATTTCAAAAAGTCTTTAGAGTTTTTGAATTTCCTCAAGACCTCTTCTACTTAAATAAAATTATTTTTTTATTCACTTATAAAGTAAAATTAGATTATTACCATTTTGGATTTCAAATTCACTATAATTTGGCGCGATCGAATATATGGTTGCCTGTCGCGCCACTACAAGTATGTCGAGAAACCAATCGGTACATAGGGGCCATCCATAAATTACGTAACGCAATTTCCCGACCATTTTGCCCCCCCCCCTTACGTAACGCTTTTTCCGACTTTTCC
>NC_046663.1:120454412-120462827 GCF_010883055.1 Belonocnema kinseyi
TATGGAGGACCACAAACTTGCCTGCCGCGCTACCTACCGGTTTGTGGTGCAACCAATCTCATGCCGTATCTAGGACCCAATATCTTTGGTCTTATGAGACGTCCACCTGCTGTCGCCGGCCATATTGCTTTTGCCGCTAGTGGTGCCATCAAGATTTCAGATCCCAATAATACATAAGAATAATGGACTCTGAAGGTAACTGATTGTGCATTTTTTGCTAATGGTAACTAATTAAGCAGAAACTTAATTGGTAAATCATTTAAGAAATTGCTAATTTTCGTAATTTACCGACGCGCAACTTGCGCCTGCTAAAATAATTATTTTAGCAAAATCAAACATTTTGAATGGAATGAAATATGTAAACAGTTAAACAAGTGAGATGCAAACAAAAACTTAATCGACCAGCTGGAAAATATAGTTTTCTATACATGACCGGCGGAAAAAAATTTTTAATTTAAATTTATTTTTCTCAATAAATACAAAATAAAGAAAATAATTAGATCGGTAATCTCCCACCTCATCTCTACCTATACCATCAAAATGGCTCAGATAATTAATTTTAGGCTGATCAATCCCTAGTCTTGGGATAAGGTCCAGAGATAGAGTTCTGAGTCAGTTATATTACTTTGAGAACGGTAACGAGAATGAGAATATTACCGAGAATATAACCGAGAATAAAGCTTACCTGCTTTAGCAGAAATTAAGTCTTTTTTTATACAAATGCAACTTTTTGGTTAGAAATTAAGTTATTATACTACTTACTTGAAAACTTAACTATTTCGTGGAAAATTTACTTTTTGTTTAAAATTTATATTTTGGTGTTAGAAAATAAACTGAAATACTTTCTGGATGAAAGTTCCACTAATAAAAAATTTGTTTTTTAATACAAATTCATTTGTTTCAGTACAAAATTGATCTTTTTTTATATAAATGCAACTATTTACTAGAGAATTCAACAATTTAGTTAAAAATTCATCCTTTTTGTTTGAATATTTGTCTTTTTAGATTGAAAAGTAATTTTTTTTGTCAGAAAATTATTTCTTGTTAAAAAAGTTCATATTTTGTTCGTGAAAACTCGACTAAAATCTTTTTTAACGGAAAATTCAACTATTTTTTTGAAAATTTATCTTTTTGGTTTAAAACTTTATCTGTTATAGAAGAAATTTCATTTTTTGTATGAAAATGCAACTTTATGGTTAAAAATCGTTCTTCTTTGCTTGATATATCCACTAATTCGTTTAAAAAATTTGGTTGAATCGCTTTGTTAAGAAATCACTGTTTTTGTTAAAAATTTATATTTCAAGTTGAAAAGTTATTTCCTTGGTTAAAATTTTAATTATCTTGTTAAAAATTAATCCTTTTTAATTGAAAATTCAACTGTTTAGTGGAAAATACTTCTTTTTTTGGTTAAGAATTCATTTTTTAACAGCAAATGTAACTTTTTCGTGGAAACTTAATTTTTTGTTGAACAATCATACTTTTGTTTTGAAAATGGAATTTTCGTAAAAAAAATTTGTTTTCTGGTTTGAAGGTTCAATATTTAAGATAAAATTTTATTTAGTTTTTGAGTGAAAAATGTTTTTGCTGGAAATTGTTTTTTGTTGGTTTTAAAATTCTTTTATTTTGTTGTATAAATTTAATTCTTTTTTGAATAAAATATAAACTATGACACTTTTTCGTTGGCAATATGTCTTTTTAGGTTGAATATTCAACTATTATGTTAGAAATTCAATTATTTTGTTGAACATTCTAGTATTTTGTTAAAGAGTTATCTTCTGAGGTCGAAAAAACTTTTTTTTTTTTTTGAAATAAATTAATACATTTGAAAATTTTTAATTTGTATATGAAATACATTTTTATTCGGCTTATAAAATATTCTGTGGTAAAAATATTCATAAGTTTAAAATTCTGGTATTTGAATATTAATGATTTGAAACGACAAATTAGTCACAGAAAAATCAGAGAAAAATCAGAGAATTTTGAAAATGTTACGAGTCTAAGTTTTCCGGGAATGGTGTCTTCTTATTCTATTCTGTTAAATAATAATTAATGAGCTACTGCTTTTCATATTGTAAATTCCTGAATATGTCTGAGCTAGAAAATAATTTATATTCAACCGTTGATATAACCTGAACAATAAAAATATTGTTAAAAATCATAAATTCTTAAATTGTCTTAAATTCTTTTGAATTCTCCTAAGTTCTGTCACATTCTCGATTATATAACCTGAACTGAAATTTTCGGGAATTTAAGATCTCTATCCAGAGATAACTATTATTCAATAATGTTAAATAAAATCCACTAGCTGAAATGCAACAGCTCCATCTGCATTTCCTGATGTGTATTTCATATAGGATCGATCTGTAAAAAACAATGGAAATCAAATATTAAATTCAGAAATAACGTGTTACTTATTAAAATTATAAATAAGTCATGATTGTTAAATTGTGAATAAGTAATTATTGGTCAAAGTATTACTGCCGACACTGTCAATAATAAACATATAAAACCACAAAACATTTTGGTAAAGAATAATCAATCGAAAGTATAATAAACATGCCGGGCCAATATGTCATTATTTCGAGGTTATGTTCAGATTCACCTGTTTGCCCTAATCGCTGTTAGTAAATGTAGGTAATGTCAATTTATAGTTTACACGTGTTATATTTTATTCACTTTATTAAAAATATATCTTGTCTATTAATAACATATATTTATTATGCCTTAAATAAGCGTTACACACAATTCAATCTTTGCCCACTGAAGGCGCAGAATATTATTACTATTTTATAGTATTGGGCACTCAGCAGCCATTCCATTATGTTATTAGCACAGAAAAAAATTGACGTTTACTTCTCAGTCCGCATGTCTCACTTCAGTATTAATTAATGGAACTGATGATCGAAATTTCGTGTAATAATCAATGATAAGAAGAGATGTGATCTTTAGACTTCCGTATAGTGTTACAATCTAAGTAAAAGTTACTTGGTGCTACGGAAGCTAGCAAAAGACGACTGAAGATGCGAACAGGGTCACATGACCATGAAATAAAGTTTCTACACTAGATATCTCTACAAATATGTTTATGCTTGATAACTTGGCATATTTTTCAAATCCCCAACACTTCCCCTCAAGCTGAAAACATACTATTTATGCACTTTCACTGGTATAAGTCCAAATTCCTCGACGCATCTTCGATGATTTGACGGTGACAATGGTTTTGTTAAAACATCAGCCAACATTTCAGTTGATTGCAAATACTCCAGTTCGATGAATCCACCAGAAACCTTCTCAAATACATTGCCTCCTTCGTAGCTTCTGCTAGGCCCATGTATTCTGCCTCGGTGCTAGAGAGAGCCACGCTTCTTTACTTTTTGGCCTCCCAGAAAATGGCTGCATTCTCAAATATGAAGACATATCCTGTATAAGATCTCCTGCCATCTATGCAGTTGGCCCATTCAGCATCGACGAAGCCTTTCAGAGGACTTCCTGTCCTTTGATACTTCAAGCCCAGATTCATTTTCCCACGTAGATACCGGAGAACTCGTTTTGCTGCGATCTAATGTTCCCTTCTGTAACAATTGTGAAATTGGCTCAGCCAATTTACTGCATACCAAATATCTAGTCTCGTTGCGATTGCCAGATACATTAATGCTCCAATTAGTTCCCTAAAAGGAAACTGATTCTGTTTCTCCTTGGAAGATTGTTCACATTTGGTCAACTTTATTCCTAGACTAATTGGCGTTGAGACAGGTTTAGAATCTATCATATCAAATTTCTTCGGTAATTCTTCGATGTATATTTTCTGCGAGATTTCGATGACGTCATACGTTTGACTGAACTGAATCCTTAGACAACGTTTCACCTTCCCCAGATCCTTTATGTCGAAATACTCATTTAGCTCTTGTTTAAAATCGTTGATCCAATTTACATTTCTCGATGCTATCAACATATCGTCGACATACGTTGTCACGATCAAGTAATCATCTCCTCTTCGTGAAATGTAAACACAAGAGTCTGCATTTGTGGGTTTCAAGCCAAGCCTAAGAAAAACTTCTTCAAGCCTTTTATGCCACTGTCTCCCGGCTTTCTTGAGCCCGTAAATGGATTTTCTCAAGTGGCAGACTTTTTCTCCTTCTTCAATTGCCTGCATCATCTTTACAGATTTTCCTTGTTTCTCTTTAGCTGCAATCTTCGGTAATAATTCTTGCAACATCTCTGGTACTTCCATGAAAATCTCTTCTTCGATATTTGCATTTAAAAATGCTGTTATCACATCCAGTTGATAAACGACGAGGCCCGCTTCCACTGCCAGTACCATCAGGGGACGTATTGACCCTAAACGTGCCACTGGGGCAAAGGTTTCGTTAAAGTCAACCCCAGGTTGTTGAGAGTAACCTTTTGCGACCAAGCGTGCCTTTCTTCTTCTTATCGTTCCATCGTTTTTGTACTTGTTGGTAAGTACAATTCTGCATCCAATAATATTTTTATTTTCAGTTCGATCTTCCTTGCACTAAATTAAATTGTCTGCGAGGCCTTCCGGGTTCACATAATCTCAAAATACATGGTCTTCCAGCGCCTCTCACCTTATGCCACAATTCGATTTTTGACAAAACCTGATCCTCACTTGATACACTTGCGACTTCAGAACCATCTCGAACGTAACGTAATCCGCCTATCCGATCTGCGAACATCTTGATGTCTTCATCCTCGTCGTGAGGTACTCGAACAACTGCACAATTTTTTCGAAAAATCACTTCATATCCTTTGTCCGTGATTTTCTCGACAGACATTAAATCCATCAGCAGATCTGCAACATGCAAAGTATCTTCAAGGCTTAGGATTTTTTATTGTTTTCCGTCGGTAACCAAGAGCTTCACTGTTCCTTTGCCAAACACCGTAGTCGAGGCGTGGCTGGCCAAATTCAATTACACGGAATCACTTTGGTTTTTGTTTACAAACAGTTTGTCTTCACGGGCCATATGTGACGTGCAGTCACTATCAAGGCACCATCTACTTTTATTGCCACATTGCTTCAAGTTTAGAGCATTCTCATTTTGAAGAGTTACAAGAAAAATTAATTCTTCTGCCATACTTGCATTTTGTGAACTTTTATCAATGATCTCATCACAATCCTTTGCTTTGTTTCCGACCTTAAAACGTCGATGACATTTTTAAGGAAAACTGCTCTTTGAACTATCGTCATTCTTCGGACCAATTAGTGGCTTTCGGCCTGGCTTCCCGAACTTCCCCTTTTTCTGATTATCCCCTCCACTTGGCTTCACAAACGTGGCGTTCGGAATTCCCTCTCTGATTTTCGATAGACGCGCATCACTTTCCTCGATTATTTTAATTTTCAGCAGTTCCGGCTTTAGGTAGTCGTCACGCGATTTTATCGCGCATCTAAAATTTTCGTAAGTGGAGGGAAGACTGTAGAGTAATAACACACTCAACAGATCTTCATGGATCTCAATTTCCATTTCCTGAAGCTTATCAACAACGTCAAAAAAAATTCTGATATGTTCTCGAACGTCGCCATCATCCGCCATCTTTTGAAGAGTTAACTGCTTCAAAAGTCTTCCTTTTTTAGCCAGTCCACTTGACTGATAAATAGATTGTAATTTTAACCATACTTCATATTTGAAGTGACACAGCTCTTGATCTGCTTAAGCTCCGATGGGCTGATTGGCCAATATCAAATCTGAACGCGCTTTTCGATCTGCCGTATCCCATGCGGATGCTGCCGCTTGAGAGGCCGATAGAGTCGCTACATCTGCACCTGTAACTGCTGGTTTCACTCTTTCACCAATCACATATTCCCATGTATCATTAAGAACAAGAAGTGCTTCAACTTGCAACTTTCACATGTCGTAATTGTCTTTTGTTAAAGTTTCAATCCGCGTCGAATACGTTGAGGTCATTTCGAAAATAGACCGCACGCTTCCTCTTGAACATAAACACAACAAACACGTTTTACTTATTACTCACGATCGCGAGATCTGGGCCCATAACCTAATGGAACTGAGGATCCAAATTTCGTGTAATAATCAATCATAAAAAGAGATGTGATCTTTAGACTTCCGTATAGTGTTACAATCTAAATGAAAGTTACTTGGTGCTACGCAAGCTAGCAAACGACTGAAGATGTGAATAGGGTCACATGACCATGAAATAAAGTTTTTACATTAGATGTCTCTACAAATATGCTTTATGCTTGATAGCTTGGCGTATTTTTCAAATCTCCAACATGTATTATAAACATTTTTATTATTTGTAATTACTACATTACATAACCTATATTTTTCTGACACTTATATCCATTTGAAGTTTCGAACGCAACCGTGGAAACTATGATAAACTTAATTCGAAGATGCACGGGCTTGACTGAATGGCCGATCCAAATTTCGGTTTGAAGGCGCAAAATTTGAAAATGCCCCTTTACAATGGCTTCTCCCTTGCTGTTGTGCAACTCGGGTAGCATTCAAGTTCGCCATGTATGTAAGACCCAGCGTGGCCACCCTGTATATAGTTTACCCACTCTGACACCCCGTACCGTATCTACGTTTATAATATCTTTGGCTTAAGTTCTCTCCTAGAAATAATCGATTAGACACGATTAATAACGATTAAGAGTAATAAAAATTTAAATCAGTTTAAATTGTTACTAATTGTGTCAATTATTTCCAATCGGATTGAATTGAGTAAATTCACTTGCCTGCAATACGACCTCTGCAGTTTTCGTTTGTAACACTCATGGCGCGCACGTCTTTATTGGTTCGATATTAAATTTTTAGTAATTTAACCAAAGTTTTAAGTACAAAATAATATAATGTTTAGGCGGTATACTGAATGAAAAGTTAAAAGTATATGAATTGAAGAAGGGTAATATTCATTCCGTTTAACGATGTGATAGTGATGTAGTATGATTATCAGGTAGGCAGTTTGATTTAGCAGGTATATTATTGTGAAACGTTTGTATACTTTTTTTTTAATTCATATTGTTGAAATTTGTTTGACAGAGTAAAAAACCGCTTGTGAATAATTAACCCAGTGGGCAAAAAATTTAGGAGGTCGTAGAGACGTATTTGGGACATCCCTAAGACATTTTTTATAACATGTATTTTGGTCATCATAGGTATGTTCTTAAAACGTATAATGTCAGTACGAAACATGTTCCGAGAACGTCCATATCTTTAAGACGCCTTTAGGTCATCTTTAGGACATTGGACGTCTTAGAGACGTTGATTGGCCTGATATAGGACGTCGTAGCAACGTCCCAAGGACTTTCTTGGGATTTTCATAGTTTTGTGTCCACTTGGAAGGCAAAATCAAAATGCTATAGTGAAAACTTAACCCCTAACTCAGAATAATGGAAACCCATTTGGAAACGATTGGAAACATTATAGAAGGTAGGATGGCGCCAATATTTCGAAACTCAGACTAAATAAATTACAGGTAACTTTTTAAATTTTTAGTAGAAAACTTATCAAATCCTTTTAAGTTTCTTGCAATATAACAATTTCGAATTTATAAATAATTTTGATTTAAAATTCCTAAAAATTATAGTTTTAAATATTTAAAATATTAAATTTTGAATATTTCAAATAATTTGGGTTGCAATACCTAATCATCAAATATTCTTTTTTTTAAGGTTTGAAATTATTAAATGTATAGTATTAGATTCATTTAGGTTTCATTAGGTTTAAAATTGAATTGAATACGCGTGGAATTCATCACAACAAATTATTTTCCTTCCATAAGCAAGAAATTTTTTATATTCTCTCCGTCCAGAAACATTATTATTAATGGCCACATATTTCTGTGATTTTGGTCAAACCTTTTATTTAATAGTATGAAGAAAGTTTATTTTTGGTCTTTATATCCAGTTGTCATTCTCATAATTCCATCAAATCTTATGTAACCGTATGGACGTTTTTCGACATTTTAGCATATCAAAGAATAAGAGATTATTTTTAATTTACGAATTATTTTAAACTTTGAGTTTGAAATGCTAAAATGAAGAAATTATTAAGTTTAAATGTGAGCAGTTTAGAAACCTGAATTTTAAAATGCTATTTTTGAAGTCTGCATTTTTACTAATTCAAATTAAATCGAAACACGATTAAAAATGTATATTTGTCATACTTAAATTTCACAGGACATAATTTCCAAATTAAACAAAGCTAAAGGCTTCTGAATCCATATTATACAATTTCAAATGCTTTATTTATAAAAAGTTTCTATAAGGCTTGTCATTTTTACATATATTAATGAACGTTTGAGCTTGAAATCGCTGTTTCAAATATTTTAATTAAATATTTACAGTCTGTCAAGTTAAAGCGTGGGTGGCTTTACTCGCAGTCGGTAAGGTGTATCGACATGATTTTGGTGTCAAAATATTAAGAAGAGCTCCCT
>NC_046663.1:120462927-120467969 GCF_010883055.1 Belonocnema kinseyi
AAGAGGGAGCTCTTCTTAATATTTTGACACCAAAATCATGTCGATACACCTTACCGACTGCGAGTAAAGCTACCCACGCTTTAACTTGACAGACTGTAGAACGCTCAGTGATCAGAAAACTTCCACTTCGGTTAGTTTAATTTGCAATTTAGTCTTAAATACTTTAAATAACCAAATTTTCAGCTTCAAAATCTAAACTTGGAATTTTGTTGACTAGTGTCATCATTAGTGGTAAAAGGGAAGTCCTAATCTAAGGATTACTGAATAAAACATCACCGATATTGATGTAAATTCACTATTCAATTTAGAAAGAATTTTGTCTATCAGTGTGAGTACTTATATTTTAATAAACGAAAAATTTAGAAAGTTGAATTAATAAAAACTTTTTTATTATAAGGTGAATTTATGTGTCAACAATCGCGAAAAATTAAAAATTGAGACCTCTTTCTGAAGAAAATGTTATGTCTAATATTAATTTTTAATCGTTAAATTTTATTCAACTAACAACAGCTTGGCATTTTTAAATGCTAAAATAATACTTCAATCGCTTTTCTGAAGTTTCTTTAATATTACTTTAACATTACTTTAGTTGCTTTAATATTACAAAATCAACTTTTTTTTATCGTGTATCTCATTTTTTTTTTTTTTTTTTGAACACGAAATACTATTAGCACATTTTTTTCGTAGCACCACTTTCACCTGGTAAGAATTATTTACAAAATGTTTATTTACTTGTTTCATAATACATACTGTTTCAAATTTATATTATTCCCAAAAAGTAAATAACTGTCTTTAAATAATTCCCGCCAGAGAAAAGTGCTGCCATCACGTAGCCAATTCCAAGTACGCGATTGGAAACAATTGGAAATGCAAAATACTCAATCGTTGCCAATTGGTTTGGTACAATTAAGAAACACGATTCTGAACGATTGAGATATTAGTTATATTGTTCCTTATCGATCTCATCTGATCATTTCTAGAAGGGTTTGATATCATCCCTTAAAATAGCTATTTGCCATTCGTTAAGAATATTTGTGTCATTTGACACTTTGAAATGCACTCAAAGATTATTTAACACTGTCAGTAAATTCAGTGGCGTAGCCAGGATTTGAAAAAAGGGGGGATTTTCATGTCTGAACAGAAAATGAGGTACTACTTATGGGCCATTCACAAAATACGTGATACATTTTTCAGGAACTTCTAACCCCTCCCCCTGCGTGATACTTTCTCCATTGGACTTAACATGGAGAATGATGCTTCAGCAGACCCCCACCCATCCCTAAACGTATCACGTATTTTGTAAATGATCCCTTACGGCGAAAAATTAGGGTACTATAGTAAGACATGGAATTTGTAAATATCATATTTATTATTATTATATTATTCCAATTTTAACATTAACTTTTAAAATGTTTATTTAATATTATACTCAGTCTAATAATAAAAATAATATTAATAATAATAATAGTTCATTGTAGTATAGTATTATTTTATATTCCTATTTTTTAAATTATATAATAAATAATACAGCAATATTAACTACATTCATTGCTACTCGGATAGTTCAGTGTAAAATTCTTTTCTCCAAAGAAATTTGATAGACATTAAATAATCCAATATCATTGAGATATACATTAGCGTTTGTATGAACATTTTATGAATTTCCCAAATTTAAATTTTCCTCATTGATTGGTTGCGCACGTGGTTTTTTCGTTAGGTAGATCAGCATGGAAGGGCCAGTAGTTCTCTTGCATGAGATTGTGTTGTGTACAAATACAAACTGACTTTATTGTAATTTTTCAATATTGAGAATTGACATATTCGTCTGTTTTGTTGCTGTTCAATCTACTGATCCTTCTCGGTACATTTCCTATGACTGACAGTTTTATAAGTGTCTACTTTCAAGCAAACAGAACACTTTTCTGCTTTTCTTTCAAATCTATTTGATTAAACTATTTGCGAAAATGGCTACTAATTTCATTTTACAGTGAATACCGTAGATTATCTGCTATTTATGCTCGTCTATAATCTGCGATAAATTTTGGTTTTAGCGTTTAGGAAAATATATTCAAAATGCTAGTTTTTATTGCGGTTTCGTTATGTGAAGATTTTTTATAGAAATATTTTTAGGCTTAAAGTTCACCTTATTATGGTTCACATTTTGTGTTTCAGTAATGAATTGTATTATATATTTGTATACATATACTAGCCGTCCAATAAGACGACGAACGCGGGACTTTCACCGTCTGGCAAGACGACGGCGTGAGGGGTCCCCACTATTCTGCGCTGAGAGCGTATGCGGTGTAGAGCGAACTTAAGTGTTAAGTGAAACCAGGAGTATGCCACGCTAGGGTGAAATTTCGTGCCTGCGGCGGTTAGGGGCAAATAGTGGCGTTGCAATCGTCACTCGGTACATTTGAATTGCAAGCACTACAAAGCACACTAATTTTTATAAATTTCTAACTAAAATTGGCTAAACTGAAACAACAAAGACCTTTCTGTCTCATAAATTGTACAAGTGGTACGGTTTTTAGAATATAATTGAAAAAAAACTTATTGTACCTTTAAAATTCTAAATACTTGTAAAAATGTCGCTATGTTAATTTAAAAAATGCGTGCCTACTCATTTCCCACGTAAAAAAGATATTTCATTTCATATTTCATAGTTTTTCTTTACTTGATTACAATAAATTGAAATTTATAAAAATGGACATGATCAAAAGAGGTACATAACTAATGGCACAATACGAATGTCTATAGGTTCAAAAATATCGAAGGTTTTTATTTTTATTCTTTATAAGTTTTTTTTCAGTTTGCAAATATATTAGAATTGTCAAATCAACAGTATCAAACAAGATAAATGATGACACAATTGAAACCACCTGTAAATTTAATAATCTCAAAAGTTTTTCTTGGTTATTTTTGAAATAAAAATCTGTTGCTTTTAGTATCCTGTAATTGTAAACTATACTTATTTAAGTATTCAAAAATAAGTAAATTTTTACTTTGACGTTCCTTTATTGTATGTATTGACAAGAAATCTAAAACTCTAAAACATTGCAATCAAGTTATGTTGTGTTTACAAAATTTTCCTATAAAAATTGAAGTACTTACCGACATAACGCTTCAATCAGGAGCTAAAACCTGTTTTTCCCAAATAATTTCTGTCTCCAAAAAATGTTCCTCGAAAACGATTTGCCAAGCTTTGCACAAAAAATCGGTTTCGTGTCGTAAAATTGCCTTTTGCCACTGTTCAACACAATTTTGCGGAACGGAAAAGAAATGAATCACTGCGCTACGAATAAATTTCCATGGGAGTGCCTTTTAAACTATTTAAAACTAACCGAGTGACGATCGTCGGGCCGTTAGTTCGCTGTACCACCGCTGGGCACACATTTTTATAACTACAGAATGGGTCGTGGCCAAAGATATTATAAACGTAGATGCGGTGCGGGCTTAGTTGCCCGCCATAAATGTAGATGGCGCGTTCGGTGAAAAAAGTCACTTCCCCTCTACCCACCGCTCACCGTAGAAAGCACCCATCGATATAGTTTGCCAGGAGCCACTTGGAGCGCTGTAAGCAACTCTCGGTACACCTTCGAGGCGCACTGATGGTAAACTTAGCTTGGACAAGAACCATTTCGATTGAAAGTAAATTGCCAATTGAAACGTTTTTACATTTATAACTTTGCAAAACTTGGTTGTTTTAATAAATACCACAATTATAAGTCCATGAGTAATTTATATTACGGTTTCATATATTTTCCACTAACTCTAAAATTATTGATTATAATTTTCATTCTATATATTGTCTATATATAGTTCTTTAATATTATTTAGTTTTTATTTTTGTTGTCTGCAATTTCTACGGACTTTTCTAGACTATTTGTCTAATCAAGTTCTCGTATGTATTTTCCAATTTCTTAATCATTATATATTTTAATGCTTTTATAAAAATATAATTATAATTTCCAGTGATAGGAAGATTGTTCTTTCGGTATATTTTAAAATAAAATTTAAATCATTACAATTGATTCAGCTGACTCAAAATATATATATTTATAATTAAAAATTTCTCATAAGGACAACCGCAGGATTTCGCCGGGAGCGGGTGCTAATCTGAAAAATTGCACCCGCTTCCAGCGAAATCGCGGTAAAATTTCAGTCATAACCACGCCTCACAACCGTGAGATAGGTGGTTACAGTCGGTAAAGGGATCAATACGACGATCCAGCAAAAGCCTCGTGGTCCCTAAGAACACGGAGTGACCCAAGGACAACCGCCTTCTGCATTTTTCCCGCAAGTGTTCTAGCATATTGTTGACACGCAGGGATGCTTTTTATGCTATTAGCAAGTGAAAGCTTGGCACCTCCAAGAGCGCCGATGATAAGGACGATCAGTTTAACAGAATATTCCGGGTACAATCGTTGCAACTCCTTTATAAGGTCTCGATACCTCTCTTTCTTTTCATTCTCCTTGGCCATGATGTTTTTGTCAGCTGGTGCCGAAAATTCGATAACAAACATGGTTCGCTTCTCGAAATCAAGAAGAACCATGTCAGGCCTCCAGTGAGCAACAGAAACAATTGTCGAGAATATAAAGTTCCAGTATATACGGCACTTCCCATTCTTTACAATTGACTCAATTTCCCTAGGAGCATTTAGAGGAGCGATATTAAGGTAAATGCCGTAGGAGTGACAGAGATGTTAATAAAGTACTCTTAGTGCCGCATTGTGCCTTTGAATGTAGGTCGTTCCCGCGTGTGTTGGACAACTAGATAATACGTGAGCTAAATGCTCGGGTTGTGCATGGCACGCCCTGCAGCTATCATCGGGAATGTCTCGGCTCAAAACGTGACAACGGTATGTTAAGGTGGAAATGACACCGTCTTGGCATGCAAAAATGAAACCCTCTGTACCAGACTTCAATCCGGGCGATTTATGAAAGCAAACGTTAGCTCACAAGACATTGACTGATCCTTCACATTTCTGTGGAAGATACCGTGCATCCTCTTATCTAGGAGCTGTTCACGAAAGTTTTTC
>NC_046663.1:120468069-120471105 GCF_010883055.1 Belonocnema kinseyi
TCGACACCTTGACAAATGTAATTCCATGTAGAAACATGCGTTTAAATAAAATATTTTACCAAAAAAGTTACCCACGCTTTAACTTGACAGACTGTATTTACATGGTGCGAAAATTATCAACAGGACCGATCACTTATCATTGACCTTTCTTCTCAAGACGTGCAAGTTCGTAAACGCGAGATTGACTCGATGGATCCTAGCAATACAAGACTACGATATAAGAATTGAGCATCTACCTGGTAAGGAAAATATCATGGCCGACGTATTGAGTAGGAGGGCTGATAACAATCAGTACCAGAAAAGTCGATCAGAAACCCGAGTAACAATCAACGCATTAAATTACCAATGGACTACAGAAATTAAACAAGACATTATGGCGATTCCGCAAAAACAGACACAGGATAAAAAATACAACAATTAAGGTTAAAGGTTCAATCAGAATTAGAGAAAAGATTTAAAATAATAAACGGGACGTTATATCACTACAATGGATCAGCATATCGAATTTATCTACCACGTGAACTCACGGAAAAAATTATATGGGAATGTCACAACTTATATGGACATCCCGGATCAGACAAGACGTATAAAATAATGCAAGAATCATTTTATGCACCGAAATTGGCAAAACAGACATGACAATTATTAGCAACATGTGACTCGTGCCAGAGAAATAAAGTCACCACCCAAGCTTCCCAGGCGATATAAGAACCGGTACTTCCGACTAGGCCCTTGGAAATCGTGGCAATAGATTTCTTTGGACCCTTAACAAAGACAAAATATGGTTACGAGTACATCTTGGTAATGATTGACACTTTTACCAAATATACCAAATTATTCCCTTTAAGGAAGGCTACTGGTGAAATAGCCCTGAAAAAAGTAGAAGAATTTGAAGAACACGTTGGAAAACCACATAAAATTGTCTCAGATAGGGGTACACAATTTACGAGTTTACGTTGGAGGCAAGGGTTACAAGATAAGGGAATAAAATGCATTCTTACCTCCATCGGACACCCCCAGGCGAGTATGGTAGAGCGCGTGAACCGTGAACTCGCCCGGCTCTTTAGGACTCTCCTACCACCCGATAAGCACAATGGGTGGTACGCACATTTAGACAATATACAAACGATCATCAATGAGTCGCATCACGATACGACGGGGTTCACACCTTTTGAGGCTCTATGGGGACGTAAGCCTAAAAGATGGTGGACCGACATCCTGCCGCGCGTCCCTCGTCCAGCCGAGAACAATAGGCCGGAACAATTAGTCGTTTTGAAGGAACGGATTAAGACGAGGAGAGAAAAGAGACTGGCGAGAATCAACGCCAAGAAGAAAGGATTAACTTTTTAAATTGACGAATGGGTATTAGCCAAAGCTTGTAACGTGTCGAATCCCGTAACAGGCACAATAGCAAAATTTCTTGCGCTCTACGAAGGCCTGTACAAAATCATCAAACAAATAGCCACGAATATCTATATTCTAAGCAATATTGACAATGAAAAGGAAAGGGGACAGTACCAAGCAAACGACCTCCGTAAATATCTTCGTGGGAAAATTTAGTAGAGGGGATGAGAATAACAGGACCCGTGAAGGAAATACGGTATAAAAGGTACTACGAAAAATCTAGGAGAGTCAGATACAAACTAAAACTTCAAAATGCCAGACGCAAGCACGAGCGACATTGACCTGAGACCCTGTTTGTCAATACAATGCAACAGGGACTCCGGGAAGGAAGACACGGTCGAGATATTCTACCATGACTATGCCCTCATAACACCCGATTGGAAGAAGATCAAGGAGCAAAAGAGAAAGAAGCCCTGCCGAAGGAAAGCTCCTAGGAAGGACAACATGGGGATCGGAGAGGTATGCGCCACACATTTCGTAAGAAAATTTACCACCAAGGACGTTGGCACCTCGACCCAAGAAGACCTCACGCCTCCCGAGGCAATTGCTATTGAGGATGACGCGCCCGAAGAAAATACCAGGAAAGGGATGGAAAATGCTTCAGAAATTGAAGTCATCACCATAGAGGACGATAAGAAAGAAGAGGTGACTGACACAACGGAGATCATCGAGATTACAGCCTCGGAATTAACCGAGAGACAAATTGACGTCCCAACGGCACGAGTACCATTACCGAGAGTCGAGAAATCTCCACAACAAATGTCGAAGAGGAGATTCGTCATGAGATTCGTTCCTTGAGCCTCATCTTCGATCCAGGACCCATTGTCAAACACGCATCGGCCGAAAAAGAAGACAACACCTTCACGGAACATGAACAACAATGGATGCAAGTGACGAAGGAAAAAAATGACGCTCAGATGAAGGAAGGAGTTTACACCGTGAAACGAAGTCGACACGACGTAATGGCGAAAGAAATCTTCACCCATAAAACCAAGAGACCAGCGACAAGGGCGGAAGTCGAAGAAAAGAAGAGACAAAGGCTCATCGAAAAAGGAGACGAGCTCAAAAAAATGTATAGAGATGCGGTCCGAGCCAAACTACAGAAGGAGAGAAAAGAACAGGCAGAGCCAGCAGCAAGGGGACCTGGACAGGCGCTGGCCAGTGAAACGAGTGAGATCTGGTCACAATACCAGCAGTGGACTCCAGCGCAAAAATGGCCCTTGACAAATGAAAAGGGATTTTATGAGAAAAATGAAGCACGCAACCCACACAGAAACAACCGGGACGAAAAACATCTCAACGTCTTGGATGAAAATCACGTAATTAGGAAGATTGAAAATTAAAGACGTCTCAATAGAGCATACAGACTCCAAGAATAACGCAAGGACAACCACGATTTAATTTCTCTTTTTCGATTTTTATCATTGTACGGTTAATCGTATGTTCTAATATGTTACCGATTGTATCGCTGCGCTACACCACTCTATTGTTCCGCTTCAATTTTGGGGGGCAGTTGTAACCCTCGAGTTGTAAGGGCTGCCTATAAATAGGCTAAAGTAGTATCTCCTGTGAGATCCTTCTAAGAAATAGCATCTCACAGGAGAAACGCTATAGCGCAAACTCCAGTCACTC
>NC_046663.1:120471205-120475180 GCF_010883055.1 Belonocnema kinseyi
TAATTTTATAGTTTTATACAAAAATCGTTTTAGAAATAGTTAAATTTTAACTCGAGTAATTTCTATTAACACTTTAATTTAACACTTTAACTAATCTAAAAACATTAAAATTTTTAACATTTTGAAATTTTTCTGTCTTTCAAATTACAGTCTGAAATAATTTCATTTAGAGATTGCCCAATTGAAAAACGCAAGTTTAAATTTTCAACGCTTTTAATTAATTCATGATTATTAATTTTTTATGAATAAACTTTCAATTTTACAATTCAAACTTTGAAGACTTGAATCCCATCGAGTTAAAAATTATCCTTATTGAATAGTTGAAAATGTTTGAAGATTAGATTTGAGGATGTTTTAAAGGATGTTAAGGAATTTTTTATTTGTTTTTATAATTTAAAGGAATTTCAAAGATTGAAAAAGATTTTAGAAGGGTTATTTAAAAAAATTCAAAAGTACTTTAGAAATCTTAAAAAAATTTCTAGGTATTTCAAAAGATTTTAAAGGATTTGACAAATTTGACAGAATTTTAAAAGATTCCAAGAAATTATCAATTGATTACAGTAATTTAATATGAGATTTTAAAGGATTAGATAAGGTGTATCAAAATATTTTGAAGAAATTTCAATATTTGAGAATATTTAAAAATGTTCCAAGGAATTTTTAATTGTTTGCATTAAAAAATAATGCATTAAATTTAATATATTTATGCATATTAACTGTTATTAACAGGGAGAATAGGCCCAGTTCGCCCATGGATATTAATGATTTAATAGACTAAGTTAGATATGAGAAAAATAAGACATGTATGTTCGTTTTTTATTCTTGCAGTTGATTTTTTCAAGTTCTAAGAATTTTGCTAGTCGCTCAAAAAAAAAGACTGCCTCAGTTAACCGTCTGTAATAAAGTCTATTAATAAATATAATGAGTTTACCGCAACATCAATTTTGTAAATGAAAATTTTCAATTAAGTAATTTTATTTCATGATTAAAGGTTTTCCAACTGTTTCTATTTATTATTGATTAAAAAGAAAATTTTAATTGCAAATGGTTTTTCTAACAGTAAAATAAAAGGTCTGGTTAAATCAACCAGAATTCAGGTTCAATATGCCTTTACTACTTTTTCTGGTTAAAGTAACCAGAATTCTAGTTAAAAGGCAGTATACAATTTGTAGACTTTTTTAAACTTTGAAAGAGGTAAGAAAAATGAAATACATAATAGGCAAATAACTTAGAATATCTTAATTTTTTAAATAATTGAGTTTTGATTTTAAAACACACAAGAAAAAATCTAGAAGAGTTTAGGACAATTAAAAGATTTTTTAGGAAAACTGAATGATTTGAATAGATATTTCGAAGGTGTCGAAGTTTTGTAAAAGTCTTAAAGTAATTTAAAATTTGAAATTTTTTAGACAATTTAAAATATTCTATACATCTTTAAAATAATTTTTAGCAATTTTATAAAATGTTGAGTATTTCGAAAAAAATGTTAGAAGCTATTTAAGAATTTTGAAAGGATGAAATTTTGTTGTTGAGATTCCTCTGAAAGTTTTTAAAAATCTCAAAGTTTTGTAGGTAATTGTGAAAATGTAATTTTTTATGATTAAAGTTATTTGGAAATTTCAGAATTTTTGAAGAGATTAACAATATTTAAAAACATGAATAGTTTTTCGAAAATTTATTTTAAAAATTATTTCTTAAAATCTTCTGAAAATCTTAAATATCTTTTAACTTGATCCTAATTTTTCCTAATATTTTGTGTATCCTGCAAAATAAAAAAAAAGCATAAAAATTTTCTGCATTTTTCTCGGCATATGTGAAATCTTCAAAAATGTTTTTTATAATTTCTCCGTAATCTTACGAAAATTTTATTTACATAACCTTTGTAACAAGAAAATATTTATTCCAAATTTATATTTTGTATTAAAAATCATTGTAATTGCAAAAAAAACGTAATTTTTTAACTTTAAACTGAAGCTGAAATTGATAGCCCAGGTTTTTTAAAAGTTTATTTTTTTATTTTTATAAGCTGAAGATAATAACTCTGTTATTAGTACATATACTAAATTAGGAAATGTAAAAACTATTAAAAGATAAAAGAAAATTAGATACTTTTTTATTTAATTTATTTTAATCAATTTATTTATTTATTTATTTAAAGATTAACTAAATACAATTTAATTAGATTATATAAGAAGTGTTCACGAAAGCAGTTTTAAAGAGCTACTCATATATTTATATTGCATTTGTTTTGCGGGGAAATATATTTCTCGGAAACTGTCCGCCAGTTCTGCGAATTAGAGGTGCCAAGATTCTGCAAGAATCGACGATTCCCCTCCGCCCTACCAATATCATTTTAACAAATTGGGCAAATTCAGGAATTTTATCGTTCCGGACTTTTCTAATTTAAGAATTTGCCATAGTCTGTAAAATATTAAATATTACATCAAATTATATGAATTTAGGAAATATTGTATATAAAATTTTTAAGAAAAAGATTGAACAACCACCGCATGGTTCTACTGTCGGCAACCGTCATCTAAAAATGACTCCAGTCCAAGCACATACGCGATAAATCATCACTTATAATCACGCGATAAAAATCACTTTTTCGAAATTTCTGAGTGTTGATACTTTTGTTTACCGGATTCTTTAGTCAACGCAGTTTTTTAATATTTTAAAAAGTTTCAAAATATTTTAAAATTTTTCATTACAAATTTTTGTTTTTTAAATAAAAAATAAATTAAAACTTTCCTCGAAATGTTAAATATTTAAAAATCTTCAGAAATATAAATTTTCTTTTATCTTTTAAAAATCTTCTTATTATTAAAATTTTCTAGAATCTTTTTTGGCTATTTTTTGAAATGTTTTGAAAAAGTTGTAGAATATTCTTTCAAAACTAACTTATAATAATTTTCTTTAAAAATCTTGGAATCTTTTTAAGTATTCTCTTCAAATGAACTTTAAACATTTGTTAGGAAATTTAAGAAAACTTTTTTATCATCTTCAAATCTTTTAAAATTCTTAAAAAGCTTTTTCTTTCGAAATCTTAATAAATCTATATTTCGTTTAACATTTGTAGGTATCTCAGCAAATAAGAAACTGAAAACATCCACTAAAATCATATTCATACAAAAACTTTGAAACAATTTCTTGTTTTTAAAAATAAATTGTCAAAGACAATTTTAAAAGATTTCTAAAGATGCTGAGGAAGAATCCATAATATCTTCGGCAATTTAAAAACTTTTTAGGACTTAAAAATTGCAAAAAAAAATTTGGTTGTTGAAGAATTTAGAAGTGTTAAAATGATAAAAAATATTTTAGAAGTTTAAAAGATTTCCTAATATTTATAAAATATTTATAAAACGACGAATTTTCAAGAAATAGTTTAATATTCTATCAAAAAAGTAAGAAGATTAATCTTAAGGCCATGTGATGAGCGTAACAGCTGATCAAGTCAGCCCTAAGATGAATATTTTTTCACCCATATTGAAATATAAAAGTTTGAATAACGCGGAAATTTTTTTCGGGAAATGTTCGTTCGTGGCCTTGTAAAGAGTTAGAGGAAGAAAAAAATTTATTTATGCATATAATGATTATCGACGGACACATTTAGATTTTACAGCAGAAGTTTGACTTTTAACTTTCTCTGACGGTAATCATGCAATCTGCTTTACCCACAGACCCCTAGAAGTTCGAACTTGTCTACTCGCTGCGCTAGTGCTGCTTTGTCACAGCTGATATCAGACTGATACGTATGCCAGACCAAATATGTTTATTTGCATTTCAAGTGCAAACATTAGTTTTTGCATTATTGGTGCATAATGTTCGTGAGCGATTTTTGTTGTTTTGTCCCACTTTGATAAATAAAAACCTCATAACTAGCCCATTTACAACATTGCAAATTGCTTGCAGGCATATACATAGGAAACAAGGGACTAGGCATGCCATTGCGGGGGTGATGCGATGGGGGGGGGG
>NC_046663.1:120475280-120482507 GCF_010883055.1 Belonocnema kinseyi
CCCCCCCCCCCCCTTGCGTGGATTCAACCCCCCTCGCCCAAGTTAGGATGGCATGCCTAGTCCCGTGTTTCCTATGTCCATGCTTGCAGGGTTTGACGACAGCACGGTCGGTATTTCTCCAAAATAGAAAGTAAAAAAAAAAACTTTTTTCACTATTCTAATTATTTAGGACCAGAGACAAATTCTTGCATGCCTTCTATTTATCGTGCCAAATTTTTAACAAAATATCTCATTCCGTGTGGACGTAAGTTGGGAAAGAAAACTTTCACTGGTATTTTCTTAAAAAAAAAAATTTCTTCAAATTTTCACCGGAACAAAGCAGAGACATGGACTTTATTACCTCCTCTTTCATTTCCCAAACTTTCAGAGCGATACCTCATTTCGTTTAGATGTAAGTTGGAAAGAAAAATCGAAGACCAGGCTTGGTCACGTGACCCTCTCGTCACATGGCCTTAAACCAATAAAAAATAGAATAGTTACAGTTTGAACCAAAAAATTTTCCTGATAAATACTTCAATTATCAATCCAAAATTTTAAATAAAAAATTAATTTTTAACCAAATATTTGAATTTTCAATACAAAAAAGGAATTTTCATACAAGCTTTATTTTCTACCAAAAAACAGCTAATTTAACAAATATGTACTTGAATTTTAAGCAAACAAAAAACACACATTTTCAATAAGGATTTTAAATTTCCACCATTTCACCATCAACATTTATACCTTTCGTAACACAAAAGTTATAATTAGCCTTTCGACTGAATTGTACTTCAATACATTTTTCCAATTTCACTTTAAAAAAACTTTAAACAAATTATTTTAAAAAATCGGTTTTGAAAGATTTTGAACTACATGCTTAGAAACTTTTGTAAAACTTTGAAAGGTTTCAAGAGAATGAAAAAATATTCTTAAGATTAATACGAAAATTTGAAAGGACTTTTTTTATATTAATTTTTTAATAAAATTAAAAAATATATTAAATTTTTTTTAAACATTTCTTTAAATTCCGCGAAAAAGAATCGAAATATTTTAAGACAAGTTTTTTATTTTTAAATATATTTTAAAATTTTAAGAAAAATTCGCTTCCGTTTCAGATATTTAGAGATTTCAGAAGATTTTGAGTGATTAAAAAAATATATTTCTGAAAATTTACCAAATATTTTTTTAAAAACAACTTACATTTGTACTTAGATTTGTAATACAAAAAACGAATTTTCTACCAATATTAATTTTCAACCATTAAAAAGACAAATTAAATAGTTCAATTTTCAACCCCAAAACAACGGATTTGAAAAAAGTTTAATTTTCAATAAAAAGAATTTTTAACCTATAAAATTAATTTTCTGATAAAAAACAACAAAATTGAAAACAACAATTTTTAAAATTGTCAACCAAATAGATGAATTTGTAACTGAAAAATAACAATTTCGAAGCATAAATGAAATAGTCGAATTTCCAATTCAAAATCAACAAATTTCCAAAAATAGTTAAATTTTTAATGAAAAACATAATTTTTTAACTGAGAAGATAAATTTTCTACCAATAAACAATGGATTCAAAACATATATAGTAATTTTTAAACACGAAAAAAATATTCATTTTCAATAAAAATGTTTATTATTTTCCACCATTTTTTATTTTTTTCATCCTTATGTACTAAAAGAATGATTAAAATTTTGATTAATAGGCTCTTAAATTAATCATTGAATACCAAAAAACAGTAATTTTTTCAAAATGTTTAATTGTGCATAATTTAAAAAATTCCCTTCAGATCTTTCAGATTCTTTTATGTTAACTTTTTAATTAAAGCATCCGAAATTCACCTAGCATATAGGCGAAATTACCCACTCTGATCTTCTCTACTGACATTGTCAAACTAGAAAAATGCCGCCCTGTTTGACCGCTCAAGTAGAACCGTCTATCATCTATTTCAGTTCGTAAACTGGCCTGAGTAATTGGGGACGCTTTATTTTACTTCGCGAAAGCCTCAGGTAATAGGTGGCGCTGGCGAAAATCGTTCGAAATTAAATACATGGGATCGCCTATCTCCCACCTCATCTCTACTTATAGTACATTTTCAACGCAGAGTTGCAGGGGGCGGGCAGAGTTCTTCAAGACTCTTTTACACCTTTTGTTTGTTCTCAATGAACACCAGGGATGGGTAAGTAAAATACCCTAGGTCATTTACGTAGTTTATTAGGTAAATCACAAGGTACTTTACGTACCTAGTTTCTTACACGATGTAAATTACGTGTATATGAGACGAGGGGCAAATCACTCTCGAATCAGTGTAATTAATTCAAAGAATTACTGTAAATAATGAAGGCGATACGAAATCATTGTGAGTTTAATGCGAGGTTTAATGTAACTCGTTATTTAGAAAGATCAGTGAGAAGCGTAAAGAAAATAAGGTATTTTCCGTAACTCGTATGCAAATTTAAAGAAGAGAATTGAAATAGTGCTCGGTCCTTGAATAACGTACGAAATAACGAAAATAGTGTATCGCGCTGTCTCATAAAGCGACCCTTTGCGTGTACAAACGGGTCGAGGTGACGTCACGCGGCACAACAGTAGATCGACTGCAGAGTATTTCCAAAGATATTATAAACGTAGATGCGGTACGGGGCGTCGGAGTGGGGAATTATATATATAGGACATCACATTTTCGGTACAGTCTTTTTTTAATTATAAAAAAAATGTTATCGAAAAATCATATTTTTAATTTTAAAAAAAGTATTGTAGAAAGACATTTTAAGATAAACAAGTGCTGAAAGCATTTTTCTTTGACAAATTTTTTTTTTTTTTAATTGAAATAATCAAATATTTATACCAAAGAAACAACTTTTTAAATGTTTGAAGTATTTAAACATTATTGTTTAAATTTAAAATAATAATTAAAACAAAATATATTTCGGGATAAGATATTTTGGTTGAAAATGTATATAGTATTTTTTAAATCACAAAAGTTCTTCTGAAAAATCGAAAGGTTCATTAAAAAACACGTGTTTTTATATATTAATTTGTCGGTAAAATTTTTCGTATAATTTTAATTTTAAATTCAAACAATAATTTTTAAAACTTTAAATATTAAAAAAAAATTTATTTGATAACAATATTTTATTATCGTAGTTTTAATAAATAATTAATATTGATTAAGAAACAATTTTATCTGGGGAGTCTTATTATTTGGGAATTTTCAAATTCGTTAATATTATAAACTGTTCAGGAATTTCATTAGTTTTGGAATTGTATGTTTTGGGACAGAGAGTTTTACCGAGTCGGGAATTCTATTTTTCGGGATATTTCAGCCGTCCCCATCGAATTACAGAAAATTTGCTCTAATTATAATTTCGGCGCTCGATCTTGTTGATTTTTTCCTACAGTATTATTAAAAAGAAATGTGTATGGAAATTTTTGATATCACAAGGTTAAGGATAATCTCAATGAAAGATTTAAAAATTCGCCAATTTCTTGGCCTTCAGTTTAGGAACTTGAATTTTAACGCTAAAATTGCTTCATTTTCAGATTACAGCCTTATTGTTTGAATTTTTAGAATTTTTCGAAATTTTTCGAAATTGTTATAAGGCGAAAAAGTTTGAATTTAAAATTTAAAAATGCGAACATACACCATTTTCCATGTTCATTTGCAATCCAGCGAGTCACTTTCTTTCGCTTCTTTTGAAAGTCGATCCTTTGCTTTCAGTTTTCTTTTTAAACTATACCTTGATTCAACGAATTTCAAATTAATTTTTGCTGGAAAAATTTAGACGAAAGCCAAATTTGGTAAAGAAAACAAATCTTTGTCGACCTATAAATACTAATTTTATTCCCCGAAAAATTTTTAAAAAATCTCTTCGAAACACTTTTATTGCAAATATTTAATTGAAGAAAAATATTTGTTATAAAAATAAAAATAGTAAAATTTTGACATACAATTCTTAAAATAAAAAAATCTTTGTGTCAAACCACAATCCAATCCAACTATTCTTTCAAAAGTTATCCGATATACAGACAACCACAACCACAATAACGACGACGTAGACGTCAGAGAAACAGACAGATACCGATGTAAAAACTTGTTTTTCTGACTCAAGGACCCTTAAAGCGTCGAAATTTAATGAAATTCGCGAAAATCATTTTTCGCATAAAACTCTTCTCATTATGGATGAGAATGTGATAAAATAATCATGGGGCCTTAAAAAAGTAGCGTTTTTCGCCTCTTGACTTTTTTCCATATCAAACTATTTTTGCTTTAAATGTCCATTTTCGTTCGGTTTTTTGGATTTTGAAGATTCTTTAACTTTGCTAAGTTTGATTTTATCAAGCAAAATTGTCAGGATAAATTGTTAATATTTTTTTGTACCATAAATAGCTGTCGATAAAATGTTCAAATTTTGACAAAAAGTGGTCTCAAAAATTTTGAAAAAGCTTCAACTTTTTGGATTTTTATCAAAAATGTCTGTTTAACGAACTCGATCTTTCTTTTTGGTCCCTCGAACAGTGTGTCAAAGCCCAATCCAATCGCACCAGTTTTTCGAAAATTATCCGGTATACAGACAACAACAACGACGACGCCGAACATACAAACAGATCCCGACGTAAAAACTTGTTTTTCTGACTCACGGGGCCTCAAAACGTCGACATTTGATGAAATCGAAAAAAGTTATTTTTCATAAAAAACTAATACCTTCTCATTTTTGATGAGAATGTAGAAATTATCAACAAGATTTGTAGAAAATCTTTCAAAGAATAAAATTATTGTCCCGTAAGTTACAACCGAAAAATTACAATTTCAAAAAAATTAAAGTTGTTTTAAATATTGAGCTAGAATCGCGACCGGGACAAATCAGAAAATGAAAGTAAATTTGAAAATTTAACTGCAGTTCGAGTATTAAAAATTAAACAGTGATTGATTTTACAAGGTGATTCTAGGTCTGTCCAAAATGATATAATTTACATATTTTAACGTTAAAATTTGAACTAATTTAATTGCAAAGCCTTAGTAGTGACACAAGTGTAAAGTTCGAATTAATGGATTCTTAAATGAACGCCTTTATTCAATTTCAAAATCTTTTTGAAGTATTATTTAAGTATAAAATATTCCATTTTTAATCTATTTGGTTTGGAAATAAAAAAAAAAACAATTTTCAATAGTAAACAATTTGAAAATGAATTGTCACAATTTCAGAGTGACAAATTTAAACTTGGAATGTTACGATTATAATTGTTTAATTTTTTTATTTGTATTTCGAAGGTAAAAGTACTTCATTTTGATTCTTAAAGAACAGTTAAATAAGCATTAATTTACAAAAAAATCAAATAAGCTGGAGGTTTCTGAATGTTACAAGGAAAAGAACAAAATTTGGAGCTCCTCAAGGATTTTGAAATACTAGGAAAACAATAAAATTTTCTGGGTAGATTTAAAATGATTTTCTATTTCGAAAAAGTACATAACTCAAAGAGAATGTTTAAAAAGATTTCAAAACATTTCAAAAGATTTGCAATATTAGAAAAAATCTGGAAGCTCTTAAAACAATGTTGTGTGTAGGATTTTACAAAAATGTTAGGAAAAATGGGAATCAGTCTAAAAGACATTTAAAAGTTCCGAAAAGTTTTTAAAATAATTTTAAAAGATTTGAAATAATTTAAAAAAGAATAGATACTTTTGATGATTTTGAAATGTTTTCAAATGTTGACTTTTTATTTTGAAAAATTACATAATTTTAAGAGGAGGTATAAAAATATGGGACCACTGACAAAAATTCCGAAAGGGATGAATGAAAAATCCCAAAAAATGAAATCTCCGGCACCTGAATAATAATCTTATAAAAATTGTATTAAAAAATACATTAAAAAACACGTATGCTTTGAAAAAAAAAAAACGTTCTGCCTAAATTTTCTTCGTACCTACATAATAACATTTTTGAAACAAACTGTGCAGGATTCAATTCAACAACGATTTATATCAATATTTATTTTTATTATTTTTTTTTATTAATAAAAAATTCGTTTTGTAAGAACTTTTTTATGTTTTTTCAAATACTGTGCACATTTTCAAACAAATTTTTTCATCCAGAAATTTATATTCGATTATTGTATTTTCAATAAATAATAAACAATTTTTTAAATTGTTTAAATTCAGGAATTTTCTAGTTCGGATATTTTATGATTCAGGCATTTTCTTTGGGGATTTTTAAAATTCGGTAATATCTTATTGTCTGTAATTTTATTTATTTTATTTTTCGTGAATTTTCCAATTCGACTTGTATATTTCGGGACTTTTATAATTTCGGGAATTTTATTATTGTTTATTTTTCAATGTACGAATTTTACAGTGTCAGGAATTTTATTTTTCAGGATTTCAGGATTTCAGGATTTTAATTTTCCAATTCGGGACTTTTATATTTCAAAAATGCATTGTCGAAATATAAAAGTCCTGAATTGGAAAATTCTCGACAATTTACATTCTTACCGAATTTAAGAATTGCCGACAGAAAATTTCCGAATTAAGCATTATCCGGGCTAGATAACTCTCTAATTTGAACAATTAAAAAATTGTTAGTTAAAAAAAATTTTTTTAATAGAATAATAAAATATTTTTACCGAGAAAAAAACCTTTTTAATCTTTAAAGTATCTAAAAATTATTGTTTGAATTAAAAAAATAATAATTGAACAAATGTATTTTTGGATAAAAAAAGTTGTTTGAAAATGTCCATTTTATTTTTGTACATTACAGAAAACGCTCGCAAAAATAAAATTATTATTTAAAAAAATAAAAATAAAAGTCGCGTTAAATGATCCTGCATTGAATCCTGCAAAGCCTGTTTCATTTGAAGATCACGTGTTTTAAATTTATGTTTGTATCACATTTTTATACAATTATTGTTATTTTAAATTAAAACAATAATTTAAAAAAATAAACATTAAACCAAGTTTCTATAATAAAAATATTTGATTATTGTATTTTTAATAAACAAATAATATTGATCACATAACTGTTTTCTCAATTTTTGCAATTCGGGAATTTTCTAGTTTGTATATTTTATCATTAGACAGCATTCAGCCTGGAGTTTTATTATTCGGGAATTTTCAAATTCGATAATATTCTAAACTATCCAGAATTCCATTATTCTGGAATTTTTTAATTCGGGATTTTCAGGTTTCAGCATTTTGTTATTTCGGGAAGTTTACAGTGTCGAAAATATTTCAAAAATTTAAAAAGATTT
>NC_046663.1:120482607-120485986 GCF_010883055.1 Belonocnema kinseyi
GAGGCAACTCTCTACTCACGCTCGCTCGCTCCGCCATAAACGTTCTGTATACCAGAACGAAACTCGCTAGTCTTTCGCTAAGCATAAAGTTCGGTCGAGGGTACCAAGACCCTACACCGCGGCCGTACTCAATAGCAGACGTAATCGACAATTCGGCTTGAGAGGTTTGAGCACATGGTTCGAGTCATTCCAATACAACGGCTTCATTTATTAATTTAGTGTCATTAAAAAGTCTGAAACGTAAATAATATTAATATTAATTAATGTTGTATTGTACATTGTAACGTATGAATACCTATATACAAATTTCGAAAGAAACATTGCCAATGCAATAAGTATATAACTTCAAATCTAACCTTTATAGTTTACGTACACTTCAAATATATATCTTTTTGCCCACCTTAAAAAATGATTGTATATAATAATAGTGCAAATATAATAGAATTTCATAAATCTAAATAATAGTAAGAGTAGTCTATCAAGGTCTAATAAAAAACAACTTGTTTTTATGCAGGTTACCCTACCGACAAAAGTCTCTGAGTATTCTCTAGCGAAATAGCCTGACCCATTTGAAACTTTAAGCAGAGTCGATTTGAAACGATTTAGTCTCTGAGATAGTCTGAGAGATTTGGGTCCTTTTCAAGGTCCTTTTAAGAGTGGTGCGACAGTAATATAATGTTCCTTTTGTATTCGTCATGTACCGGGCGGGCAGAGTTATTTACAGTAGTTGGCCATCGCTAATCTGACTCTCCCTTTTTAAATTTCTCTTCAAATTATTAACACTTTTTTTAAATTAATGAATTTTCTCATTATACTTATTTATAATTATAACTTATATGCTAATAAACAATTTTCTAGTTGGATTAAAAAATGTTGTCTTTTTTGGCGTATCTCATTCCATTTACGAGAAACGTCGTATTAATTCCAATTTTAAGTATTTAAAAAAAAGTTAGATATCTGAAATCATCGAAATTCGTAGATTCCGAGTTATTATGTATTAGGCTTTAAACTATGAAATTAAAAAAAATTTACTTCTAAATTTTAATCCAAAAGCTTAACAAAGGACCCTTAATTGTCGGCTACTCTATTGATATAGCCTCTCTGCTTGTTATTTATGATCGAATTCTTATTTCAATCTCAGCCTCTCTGCTTGTTATTTATGATCGTATTTATATTTCTAATATTGACAGAAAATTTGCCCATTATAGGGAACGTTGTGACCCTAAAGTGAACCATGTGAGAAGAATTTTCAGCAAGAAAATGATATAGAATATTTGCACGAATACCAGGAGGTCTGTTTTCAGAAGGTATGTGTTATAGGTCTTTATTAAAGTTGAAATTTTATGGAGAGTGTTTAAAAACAAATACTAAGTGTTCTCTTCTTCAAAGTTATCACTTCTGTCAAGTACTAAGAGAAAAATGTTATTTACGTTTTATAATTTGGAGGATTTAAAAGATGTTAAAGCCAAATTTTGCCGTGCTATATAAATTTAGAAGAAATTTGATCTCCTTTCAATTCGAAAAAATAGAAGACTAAAGCAGTGTTTCAATTTGATAAGGTTAAAAATTAAAAATAATAAAAATCGAATAAATTCAAGAAATGTTCAGAATATTTGAAGAGAATGGAGTAGCATTTTAAACTGTAAAAGATTTGAAAAAGTACTAATTTTTAAAAAGATTTCTAAGCAAAACCTTTGAAGCTTTAAAATAATTTTGAAAAGTTCTAAGTGAATAAAAAAAATTTCTTAAAATTCCTAGAAAAATTAAGAAGATTTTAGGGGAATTTATTTACATTTTGTATGATTTTTTTACAATGTAAGAAAAATTCGAGTCAGCTAGAAATATTTTTAAGAATTGAAAGGGTTTTCAATAAATTAAAAATATTTTAAAACTTAAAAGCATTTCTGAAAATTGCAAAATTTATATTCTGTACCTGCTTTTTTCGTCGTTTCCAAAAAGAGAAGTAGACTGTCAATTTTCTTTCAGCACGCTTTTTTCTTCTCCGTTTTACTATCAGCAATATTGCTAAATTTTCTTCAAAACTTTGAACAGAGGACGAAAAACCAACGTCGGTCTCCATATATTATATTTTTACTATCTATTATTATGTACAGTTTTTTTTAAGGTGGACAAAAACATATATCTATGATGTGTATGTGAATATGAAGGTTAGCTTTGAGGTGATGAACTTATTGCATTGGCAATGTTTCTTCAGAAATTTGTATAGATGTATCCATATGTTACAAAGTAAAATATGAAATCGGTAAATGATTACATTACTTGCCTTCCAGACTTTTCAATCACACTAAATTAATAAATAAAACGTTTGTATTGGAACGACTGGAACTACGTGCCCGAACGTCTCAAACCAAATTAGCGATTACGTCTGTTATATACAATGTACAGCAATGCCAGTTCTTAATTATTTTGTAAATAATTTTTTGTCGATAATAAATTTTAATTTATTCAAAATATTTTACTTTTATCATTACAAAGAATGATTTTATCCTTTAAAAATGAATTTTACATTTAAAACTTCCCGCCATTAGGAACATTTTCCAACTTTAAGAAATCGAGGTATGAACGGATTTCCAATCTGCTAGATGTTGATCAGGGATGTGCAATTACGCGTAACTGAAGGTTTTTTACATATACCTAAGTAAAATGTTTTACGTAGAAAACAGGTGAAATACCTAATAAATTATGTGCCAAGATGGCGAACCTGTGCATTACCTCACTTTTTTGAATTTCTGGTGCTGGCATTTGTAAGAGTTTTTTAGTGTCAATTATTTTCATAAATCAACAATATTATCAACTAAAGCGAAACATAAGCACAAAAAAACATTCCGGGTTTCAATATATTCCATGGAATTATCTTAATTTCAAACGTCTACGAGTGAGAATTGTGAAATATTGTTATTTTTGTTCATTTAAATACTTGTAATTAAAATGGATTTTAATATAATTTTTTTACGAATACCGGTGAAATATTCAAACCCAAGAAGTGTTCGGAATTTGCTATGATTTCTCACATTTATATCTATTTCTCATTATTGTTATTTTGAAATATTGGTCCATGTAATACTTAATAAACACGTTGATGGTAAGTGTTTTTGTATACTGGCAAAAAACAATTAACATCCAGTACACCAATAGACAAAAAAATTTAGCAAAAAAATATACACTGATAAACCAGCTTCATTATAATACATTTATGTAATCACACGATTTTTTAAATTTATTTCAAGAAATGTTTGCAAATGGCAACAAATTTGGGAGCTACCAGGTGTATACATATGAAACCGGTATTGCCATTTAGCGGCCAGTAGGCACACTTGTAGGCACTGTCGGAACTTACCATTTGTGCTAATTGGCGTAT
>NC_046663.1:120486086-120491409 GCF_010883055.1 Belonocnema kinseyi
CTTATAGATTGTGACCCTATACCGTGGCCGTACTCAATAGCAGACGTAATCGACAATAACCAATAAAACAAACCAAAAATTGAACGAAATAAAATCTATCATCGATCAAATACAATAAAATGTTCAAGTCTGTTGCAATCGATCTATCATAGAAAGATTCCAACAGACTTTAACATTTGATTGTTCGTTCTATGAGAACGATTCCAACAGACTTGAACACTTTATTGCATTTGATCGATTTTATTCGGTTCCATTTGTAGTTTGTGTTATCGGTGAAAATCCATTGTGAATCCAAGTTCATCACGTAAAAAAATATACTATTCTTGCAGCTACAGTGAACTTGAGCAGACGTGAGCAGACGATAGAACGTTTATCGTCTGCTCAAATTCATTTCGAATTCTGAATTCACACGAGCGCCACCTAGGGGACGTAGCAATTACTATAATCCGTTCACCACTTTTCTATGGGAGTGGGCACACCGTGGTCGGTTGGTAACCATCACTGGCCCAACTTCATAGGTACGAGCAATGTACTTATTTAATTAATAAAGTTGTTAGTGTGTTATAACTAAAGTATTTTTACAGCCACGGCCACTAATATGCGGAGTAGATCGCTCATAACCAATAATTTATGATTTAAATACTGGAACCTACAAATTGGTGAACCCGACGTGATTACGTTCGGTGGCACGTGACCTGAAAATTGTTAAAATTTTCACTGATGGATTTTCACCGACTCCGTTATTTGGATAACTAATATGGAATATTTATTCATTTACAACCAAGCTGGATGCCAAGCTTTTATGACAATGGATGGAAGCAAGGATTATTGAGATAATTTTGGATTTGAAAATTCTGTTTTTCCTTGGAGGAACGACGCCATTTTGGACACATGTCGCTGCAGGCTTTGGAAGTATCCTGCCAAATTAACCTTCACCAGGATCGATTGCCTAACTGTTCTAATTGGAGATCATCTTCGAGGCCTTACTAACCAAAACTTTGGAGCAACTTCAGATGTTTCAACTGACGTTCTACTTTCTTCGACGAGATCCTTTGTAGGTACAACTTTGTATTTTTATATTCAGTGCGCGTCTCTGTGAAATGTAACTCGCGTAATAAGTTTTAATCTAATTATTACTACGATTTTACCAAATTTGTAATTAATTCATTTGAAATTCTTGTGAATTTTTTGAAAATGATCGAGTTAAAATCCTCTGATAATGCGTAATTTAACATATTCGGAATTTTCGCGATAAACGATTATTGCTAGAACTTGCTGTCTTGCGTAGCTTAATTCATGAGATATAAATAACGATATACTCTCTGTATGTCTTATGATATAATAACGATATAATTTTTATAATATTAACGATATAATCTTTGTGAGTGTCAATTTATAATTTTGTAAGCTGATTTGAATATCAATTATGTCGACTCCTGGCCCGAAGGACGCGTTGTTAGATCAAGCGATATCACAAATAAAGGAGGTTAAAGCTCAAATCGTTGGGTTGCAAAACGACCATGTTCAGAATCCTCGAATAGATTCGTATAGAGTTCCTAAATACCCAGATTTTTTTCGGCAAGATCCTGCTCTATGGTTTACCCATATTGAATCTGCCTTCCGTAATGCTAGGATTACTAATGATGCAACTAAAGTTGACTATATCATACCAACGTTAGGTTTTGAAATTACAACGTGTATTAAAGATTTAAATACTGCTCCGCCTAAACCACCGAAGTATTATGAAAAAGTTAAAAAATGCGTCTTTTCAACGTATTCTTCTTCTTCCGAAAGTAGATTGCGGCAATTATTAAAAGGCGAAGTTTTAACTGGTGGGAAACCATAATTAATTCTGTGTTGTTTGCGCAATTTAAACTATGGGACTTGTAGCGAAACTGTAACTGCTTAGTCAGTCGCGCGCGATTCTAGCTGCTACTAAAATTGATGATTTGCAAGAACTTGCGGAATTAGCCGACAAAATTGTCGAACTCTCGAATACTAATCATTCATACGTCGCGGCGGTTTTCACCGGCATCAGCGGTTCATCAAGTCAATTTAAGTCTGATATCGATAAATTAGAAACTAAAATCGATCGCTTGGCTTCACAAATGAAGCAAGAAACCCTGTTCTTGGAAGAGTGGCACAAAACCGGAAAACTAGTTGGAACCCATGTTGGGGAGGTGAATGTTCAGGTTCCAAATCATTCAAATCGTCTCTTGATCCGTAATAAAAATTCCCGAAAAAAATTATTAATTAATACCGGTGCAAACATTTCCATTTTGCCCGTTGGCAAAAATTTGAAGAAGCGTTCAACGAGTCTTAAACTTTATTCCGCCAATAATTAGGGTATTGACACTTATGGGGGGACTATTCTTTCCATTTGTATTGGACTGCGACGTCCAATTGTCTGGAATTTTTGTATTGCAGCAGTCCCATATCCGATAATAGGGGCGAACTTGCTCGATCATTATCGTTTTCTTGGGGGACAGTCACGGGAAACGATTAATATACCCGCTCACTAATCTTAGTTCTTATGGGGAAGTTATTTCTTTTGATCAACCTTCAATCTGTACATTCCAGTTGTCTTCGAGATTTTCACAGTTCCTTTCCGAATTTAAAGAGTTAACCGGACTTACTCAGTATACGCCCGTGAATACTATCAAGATTTTTCACCATATTGTCACGAATGGGCCTCCTGCGGCAGAACGTCCTCGACGTCTCGCTCCCGATAAGCTCAAGGCTGCGAAAGCAGAATTTAAAAGGCTTTGTGAGTTCGGGATATGCAGACCTTCCGATAGTCCATGGGCAAGTCCCATACATCTTGCTAACAAAAAGGAAGGGGATTGGAGAGAGGGATTGGACTCCAGATAGGTACCCGGTACCTCAACTACATGACTTCCGCTAATTTGTACGAAAAAAACATTTTTTCCTCAATTGATTTAAAGAGAGCCTTTCAGCAGATTCCACTAGCTCCCGAAGATATTCCTAAGACTTACGTAGGTTCCTGGGGTTGATAAATTTTTATCGTCGCAGCCTTCCTCATGCTGCACAAACCCAAGCACCTCTTCACGTTTACTTGCATGACTCAAAAAAGAACGATAAGAAAGAGATCCTTTGGACTATAGAAGCTGATCAGGCGTCCGTGAAAATTAAAACTGATCTCTCAAACGCAGTTCTATTAGCTCATCCTTCTTCTGATGATAAAATCAGAGTAGTTACGGACGCCTCAGACTTTGCTATGGGCGCCGTTTTGGAGCAATTTACCAAAGGTTCGTGGTTACCCCTCGCATTTTTTTTCAGAAGTTCACCCCAGCTCAAAAACAATATAGTGCTTACGATCGTGAGCTTGCTGCTGCATTCGAAGCTGTCAAGTACTTTAGGTATTTTCTAGAAGGCAGAGAATTTGAATTATTAACTGACCATTAACCTTTGATCTATGCATTTATGCAAAAGTCAGATAAGGCATCTTCTCGACAAGTGCGTCAACTTTCCTTCATCGGTCAATATACGACTAAGATTCGACATTTATCAGGTATTGAGAATGTTGTCGCTGATTCACTTTCACGTATAGATGAGATTCGGTTACCGACTGAATTCAGTTTAATCGAACTCGCTGAGCAACAAGAAACTGATGAGGATCTTAAAGAGTTTCGTGATACTCCGGATCTTAATTCTGGGTTGAAGCGATTTGTATTCGGTTCAGACCAATTAAGCCTTTATTGCGAATCGTCAAGTGACGACTTGCAACCTTTTATACCTAGTTCTCTTCGTCAACGGGTTTTTGAATTGTTTCACAACTCAGCACACCCTAGTGCTAAGGTAACTGATAGGATAATTCGTCAACGCGATTTCTGGCCGAATATGCACCGTGACGTTGCCAAATTATGCAAAAATTGCCTTGACTATCAACAGTCGAAAATTTCCAGGCACGTCAAATACATTTCAAATAAAATTATAGCACCTGATGGTCGCTTTGACCATGTCCATATTGATATTATTGGACCCTTACCGATTTATAATGATTACACATATTGTCTTACGATGATCGATCGTTTGTCGCGATGGGCGGAAGCAATTCCAATCAAGGAAATTTCAGCTTAAACCGTAGCTTACGGTTTATATACGTAATACGGTTTATATACGTATATTAATAATGATAATATTATAATTATGTTATATTATAATAGTCTTATTTATATCTTAATCTGCATTTGAAAGAAATTAAAGAAATTGGCCATTTTTGAATTCATCACATTTGGATAAAAACTCAATTATTTGATTGAAAATTAATTATTTTGCTGAAAATAAAACTATTTTGTAAAAAAAGTCCTCTTTTCTATCAAAAGTTCAACTACATTTTTAAAATTTTTATCTTTTTTTATTTGAAGGTTCATCTCTTTCGTTGAAAATACATTTTTGAAACTGACAATCAATACAATTTTTGGTTAAGAAATCATGTGTTTGTTAAAAGGTCTTCTTTCTTTGTAGAAATTAAATTGTTTTATGGAAAATTTATACTTTTTAATTAAAAATTACATTTTTCGGTTGAATTATCAACTATAAATATTTTTTGGTTGTAAGTCGTTCTGTTGTAAATGCAACTATATTGTTAAAAATTAAAACCATAATTTTTGGGTGGAAATACTCTTTTTGTTTTTAAAATTAAATAATTTCCTTGAAAGTTCATGTATTTTGTTGAAAATTGACCTTGTTTAGTAGAAATTAAATGTTTTTGGTTGAAAATGTATCATTTTTGGTCAAAAATGCAATTGTTTGCTTAAAATATCAACTGTACATCTCCTTGGGTTTAAAAGTCGATTATTTCACTAACAGTTGAACTACTTTGTAAAAAAAATACATTTTTTTTTAACAAGGTTTTTTAATCATGGTTGAAAATTTAACTATTTCGTTGAAAGTTTAACTCTTTGATTGAAAACTCATATTTTTCGCTTAAAAAATTCAACTTTTTGTAGATAATTCGTCTTTATTACTTTAAAATTAAATAATTTTTTTTAAATTCATGTATTTTGTTTAAGATTTGTCTTTTTTTGTAGCTCATCAATTTTCTTGGTCGAAAATTCATCTGATTGGTTGAAAATTTAACAACTTTGTTCAAAATTAATTTTTTTTGTTAAAAAATATTTATCTTTATCCGAAAATGTAACGATTATATGATTGATTAAAAATTAATCGTATATATTGTTAAAGTTGGATAATCGTTTTTTTATAGAACATTAACTTCTTGGTCAAAAATTCACCTTTTCCCTTGAAAATTTAACAATTTTGTTGAAAATTTGTTTTTTTTTTTTCTTGTATTTTTTAC
>NC_046663.1:120491509-120492800 GCF_010883055.1 Belonocnema kinseyi
ACTAAAGACGTCTCTTCGTCTTTAACGAAAAACTTTCTGAATTCTTTGTCCCTGTCGCGATAGAATGAAACTTTTGTCTTTGGCTCTGGAAGATTTCTTCTTCTTAGAAATGAAGCGGCAAATTCAGCGCCGTCTTTCGGTAATCCAAGATCTCTAATAAAATCATTGAGTTCTAGTTGCGACACTAATATTGGAAACTTTAATTTCATTTTATGCACGCCATATTCGTCATCTTCATCGGAATCATCAGAACTATTTTCTGTTCGATCACTGGTTTCACTACCGTCTCCATGACGTTGATTTTCAACTTCCATTCTATCATCTTCTAAAGCGCTTAAATCAGTCTGGCGTGCATGTTTATTGATTTAAGTTGCTCTTGTGACTGTGCACACATTAATGTACGAAATGTTATTTTTATTTTTGGCGTTGAACCCTTTGATGGAATTCATGCAAAAGTGGCAGTCCTTCGCAATAACGGTTTTTTTCTATGTGGTTGGTGTAGAGTACTTGCGGTACTTTTCGTTCTTTGAATTTTTTAGACGATACAACATAAGTCTGCAGGAATTGAAAATGACGTGAGGAAACCATTTTGTTTCTTGGTGCAGCAATTTACGGTCAAAACACTTTTCGTAAAGACTTTTCACTTCCTCTTCGATTGATTTTCGCAAACTGCTCACTTCATATTTACTGCAAATGTAACAGAATGAATCTGAGCTATTCTTGCAGGCATGCGATTGAGAAATGCTCGCGGTTTTTTTCCTTGTAGCATGTGACTCTACACCAATCAACTGATCCATTGACGAAGAACTACGGTTGCATGATGACGAGGTCGTATAGCCCGCTTTCCCACCCTGACCAGACGCTGATACTGAGGTTTTTCCCTGCATCGTAATACACTTTTTACCTGTGTCTGCCATGACGGCATGAACGCCGTTTACCCAGGGACTCAGCCAATGTGGATCCGTTGCAGTGATCCCAGATCTGAAACGAGATGTGGTCCAATACTATGACAGGGCTATGTCCGTGTGAATATAGTAGGAGACGCTGTAAATGACTGAGTTGCGCGCGCGACCCATTACCTCCTCTTCTGAATTTGAAAACTCGAAGGTGCACGATTGCCGGTCGGAGCACTTCGGCGATTCTATTTATATATCTATCTGCTTTGAAATAAAATGAAGAGATTGGGATCTTAATATTTCCAGATTTCAATGCTGACGATTCTCATGATTTGAATAGATCGCGCGCCTCTTGATATGCGTATATTTTGAGGTTATGTTATTTCATGTATAAA
>NC_046663.1:120492900-120496875 GCF_010883055.1 Belonocnema kinseyi
GCTCGACACCTTGACAAATGTAATTCCATGTAGAAACATGCGTTTAAATAAAATATTTTACCAAAAAAGTTACCCACGCTTTAACTTGACAGACTGTATCATCAACCAAAGCCTCGTTGATCCAGAAAAAAGCTTACTACCACCCCTCCACATAAAGCTTGGGCTCATGAAGCAATTTGTCAAGGCGTTAGACAAAGATGGACAATGCTTTAAGTATACATCCCTTAAATTCCCTAATGTTTCAGACGCTAAATGGAAAGAAGGAGTCTTTGATGGACCACAGATTCGAATATTGACAAGAGATACTAATTTTGTGATCCACATGACGAAAATTGAAATGGACGCTTGGGAAAGTTTTAAAGCAGTAAACGCAAATTTCCTTGGTAACAAAAAAAAGTCCAGACTACGAGAATATTGTTGCGAAAATGATAAGAAACTACAAAAAGTTTGGCTGCTTGATGAATTTAAAACTTCACTTTCTAGATTTCCATCTGGATAAGTTTCCAGAAAATGTTGGTGCTTTCAGCGAAGAACAAGGGGAACGTTTCCATCAAGACATAAAAGTGATGAAACAACGATATCAAGGTAGATGGGACGAGGTCATGATGGCCGATTTTTGCTGGATGTTGAAAAGGGAAACGAATGTAGGTCTTAAACGTAAGCGTAACCCTTTGCATCGTTCCTTCGAAAAAAAAGGACACGTTATAGCAGGCAGAAAATAGACTGAAGTAGGTCTATAAATCAATTTAATAACGATAAAAAGCAAGATAAAATGTAAACACGAAAGATAGCATAAATATATCCCTCAAGTTTAAGAAAAGCAGAGAGAAAAAAATGTTGAATAAAACTCTTTTTCATTTGTATGTTTAAGTTACAGTTCTACATTTTAATTGGTACAAACATTTTCAGGTTAATTGAAATGGGGTCAATTCTACTTGTAGTTCTAAGTTTCTTCAAATGAGTAATGTGTGCCTAAATTTTTAACCACCTGTAGTACAATGAAATGAATTTTATTGTGTTACAACGGAAACACTTAAGTTAAGTTTTGTTGCGTTAAGCAAAATTTCGTTAGGTTCGGTTAAGTTAGAATCATTTGTAGGTTAAGATCGAGTTAACCTATTAAATATAGCACACATTTAAGACTGAGAACCGGACGCTTACATAGCTACACGTGTGGTTCAATTTCATTCGGCTAGGTTAGGTTAGGTCAGGTTTTTTTGGGTTAGGATAGGTTAAACCGCTATGTAGGTTAAGCCGAAGCTGAATGAAACGGTACCGCAAACACAACGGGACAGAACAATGAGTTTAACTGTGTTACGTGAAGTTAAGTTGGGTTAGGTTAGGTCTGGTTTTTTTAGGTTAGGATAGGTTTGACCTCTTTGCAGGTTAAGCCCAAGCTGATTCAAACGGTACCGCAAACACAACGGGACAACAAAATCAGTTTAATTGTGTTTCGTGAGGTTAGGTTAGGCTAGGTTAGATTTATTTCTAGGTTAGGCTCGAGTTGACCCATTCGATGTAGCACACATTTGCTACTGGGAAAATATGCTTCCAGAGCTTTACGTGTAGTTCAATAAATTTCTGTTAATTCAGGTTAGGTCAGGTCAGGTTCTGTTGAGTAAAGTTATGTTAAATATGTTGATATCAGGCAAGGGTTAATCCTTCACAGTTGTCGACATGTTTTTAAAGTGAAAATTTGCATCACTGGCATTATTTTGAAATTTATTTGCCTCACTGCATGATTTTTCGTCATTTTTTGAGGTTATGGCTCAACCATGGCGTGATGGGTGATTTTTGATACCGAATTTGAATTTAGCGCCCCAAAATCAATAGGAATACGTGTGTCTTGTTAACAGATCCGCACACTTTTTTGTGTGGCTGTGTAATGTTCGTATGAATTGATCATATTACCCACTCCCATAGAAAAGTGGTGAACGGATTGTAGTAATTGCTACGTCCCCTAGGTGGCGCTCGTGTGAATTCAGAATTCGAAATGAACTTGAGCAGAGGATACAAGTTCTATCGTCTGCGCACGTCTGCTAAAGTTCACTGTAGCTGCAAGAATTATATTTTTTTTGCGTGATGAACTTGGATTCGAAATGGATTTTCACTGATAATACAAACTACAAATGGAACCAAATCAAATCGATCATCGATCAAATGCAATAAAATGTTAAAGTCTGTTGGAATCGTTCTGATTGAACGAACAATCAAACGTTAAAGTCTGTTGGAATCTTTCTATGATAGATCAATTGCAACAGACTTAAACATTTTATTTCAGTTGTTCGATGATAGATTTTATTTTGTTCGATTTTTGGTTTGTTTCATTGGTTATTATTATTCATGGATTTATTTCAGAAAGAGAAGTCAACATAACCTACAAATTACCCCCAATACATTAGAGTGGGCACACCGTGCCATCATGGGCGCAATTTGATAGATACGAGTAATGTACTTATTTAATTAATAAAGTTGTTAGTTTGTTATAACGAAAGTCTTTTTACTGCCACGGTCACTAATATGCGGAGTAGGTCGCTCATAAGAAATAACTTATAATTTAAATACTGGAACCTACAACGGAAACGGCCTGGCGCCATCTGTCACCTAAAAGTGGCAATTTCTTAAGGATGAATTCCACTTGTTTACATGCTATTGAAAATAAATAAATTTATACTGAAAATAAGAATTTAATCATCAGATAACGAGAGTGCCTGTAGGAAATCTGATAAAATCTCGAGTTGGGGAAAAAAACTTTTGCTCGACTTTATTAAACGGTTTGGTCGGAGTTGCATTTTGAATTTCTCTTATCAATGACAGATCTCCACTCGGATTACAAATATCACATACATTATTTCAATACTCTTGTTTTTTGGAAAAGAAATACTATCTGTGGAAAAATTATTCTGTTAATTGGGTCAGTAATATTATATTTATGCGTTATATTATTTTTATAAACGTAATGCTAGTTGTAAGATTTTGAGGTTAGAACGTTTAATTATCCAATAGCATTTTTGAAGTACATTTTATTTTTATTTTAATATCATGAAGTATTTTTTGTGAAAAAATATTGTTTAAACAAATTTGATGTTGTTGAAAATAAGTAATAATTTATTACTTTAACGATTGGTGCCTAGGAAAAAAGAATCCATTGAAAATACGACTCTGAATTGTGTATCCGTCATTTGCAGATTCAGAAAGTTAAAACAGAATCGGTTTGCGACTATGTGAATCGGTCATTTTCTCAAGCAGCTTCTTTAAGAAACAAATCGGCGACAATTTTGAATTCCAGTGATACATACGCAATTCAAAAGCCTCCGAAACCCATTCAACGGGAGTGAATGGATTTTTGTTTCCTGGGCGAATAATTGAAAATAAATTTATGTCACTTAACGATAATACAGTAATATTTTGGTAAAAAAAAATAATGTTGGAAAAAATGTATTTGAAAAAATGAAATTTGTTTAAATAATAGAAAATTAATAAATCAATGTTAATCAATATTTCACTAGACTAATAGTAATAATTTTTAGAAAAAAACGGAATTTAGAAAGAAAAATTATTTAAACAAATTAAATTTGTTGAAATAATTGAAAATTAATTAATCAATTTTGAGCATATTCTTAATTTGCTCTATTTCAAACATGTGCAAATTACAGAATTCCGGATAAAAATATGATTGGTATTTTCATATCCTAAGATGCCTGTATATGGTACATTTTTATTTTCAAGTTCATAAAGTCAGAGTAAATGTTTACTGAAACATTAAAAATGCAAAATATCTATAATAGTAAATTTACAAAATAGCAATACTTATCAAAAGGAAAATTTTAAGCAAACCCTAGTAACACCGCATGTTCCCTCGATATTTCTACCATACAAGGGTGGATTGATAAGTTTCCGGCCTGACCAAGAGATGGCGCCACTAGGCCTACCTTGAGGTGGCGTTCTATAGTACCATCCTTAGATAGCTTGTAG
>NC_046663.1:120496975-120501327 GCF_010883055.1 Belonocnema kinseyi
ACAACTATGTTTGGTGTTGTCATTGTTGTTCCCACGAGAAGCTAGGGAAAGGGGTTCGTCCATCCTTGTAGAGCCCCGCATGCAAGGATAAGGCTGCTTACTATGAGAGGTCGCTTGGTATCCCAGAGTCACCGTTCTAAACACCTCACCCAGGTGACATTCAGCTTTCGGCACGGTTTTCACATCTCCGCTTGGGGGTTAATACCTTCGGGACCACCTTCGTGTTGAAAATTTGACAGATTAAATAAAAAGCACTAAAGAACGTTTGGATGCATCAATATGTTTATATGTTTAAAGAAAGTTTATTTATAAATCGACGAAATAGGATATTACCATTCGAGTTATAGCACCCCTGGCGGACGAAGGAACCGAATGGAGCCTCTACAAAGTACCCGTGAAGACCCCATTGGGTCCCCATTCGGTTACTTTTTAAAAAACTCAAAAAAAGAAAAAACAGCAAGATAAACTTTTAAACTGTTTAAATTCGAAGTCTGCGCTAAATTTTCTATTAGAAACTCAGGGAGTAATCGCAATACTTTTTTTGCAGCGTTAAAAATTTAAAAAAAAATGTCATTATCTGAATGTCTGCTGAAGATGACTTCAAGCACATCCATAATAGCTCAAGTAGTATGTTGCACGCGAAGTTTAAAAATAAAATTCTCTCTAACTTGTATCGCAGCGTTTTTGTCTGAGGTTTCCACTGCGTGATGCTAGCATCCAGACACAATTTTTTAAGTTACCGACGGAACACTTATCACCTGCTACTAAATGAAGTTGTACTTGAAGTCGCCTTCGGCCCATGTAAATGACATGTATTTTATTTTTTAAAGTTTTTAACGCTGCAAGAAACAGTATTGCAATTACTCCGTGAGTTTCTATAGCAAATTTTAATGTGCAATCCGAATTTAAACAATTTAAAAGTTGATTTTGCTGTTTTTTGAGTGTTTTTAAAAGGAACTGAATGGGGTCTTTAAGGGCACTTTGTAGAGACTCCATTCGATTCCTTCGATCCGCCAGGGACTTTGCAGATAATTTTTGGTTTGATGCATTTCGGATTTTTTGGTTCGCGTATATTGAGCACTGACACCAATTTTGGACTAAATCGTCTAAAATTAAAAAAAAAATAATGCAAGTAATAAAATTTGCTCATTCGTTGAAAATCATCAAAATAAGTACCTGCACACACGTAACCTATCATTATTTTTGGATTATTTCTAGCGGAGAAAAAAAGAAACTTTGAACTTCGATAAAATCGAGATCACGTGATTAAGTTCATTCATGAAATTTTTGTGCAGAATGATTTTCATTTTTTTGGTACTAAAAATAAAAGATAAATTTCAAATTGGAAATATAGAAACGTCAGAAATGTGATCAAATTTACTCTTCGGAGTTTTCCAACCAACTTCCATAATTCTTGACGTTTTATTTTCGACGTTGAATCGATCAGCTGATAACTATTGTTAACAGTGAACCAACCGGCGGGGCTCAGCGTCGGACTCGCCTTGTCCTTCGCCCCCGGGCGAAATTTTATTATTATTGGTTTGGTATAACTTAGAATTGTTTCACACCAGTACAAAAAATCGACAAGAATATATAACCATTAAATTTTTTAAATTATTTTCTGAAGATGAACATTTCTCAAGATTGGACTTAAACGGATTTTCGAGTATCACATTCTAAGATGTTCCTCGATTTTTTAAATCGAGGCATCTACTTTCTCGATGTTAAAAGTTTTTTCCCAATTCCTATAGTATTTCACTAGAAAACTTTCTTCGTAATTATAAACATTTTGATATATACAATCGCTCCTTAGTCCTTTCGGTATAACTTCCTAAATCCTGAACAGGATATCTCAATCCGTGTGGACGTAGTGAGGACCGAAAAAAATGAAAATCATTTAATTCTCCACACCAAAATTTTATGAACGAACTTAGTCACGTGATCTAAACTTTATCGACGTTCAAAGTTTCTTTTTTCTCCCCTAGAAATCGCTAGAAATGCTCCAAAAATAATGATAGGTTAAGTGTGTGCAGATACTTATTTGTTGATTTGCAACGAATGTGCAAATTTTATTGCTTACATTAATTTTTTTAAAGGTTTAGACGATTTAGTACAAAATTGGTGTCAGTGCTCAATATACGCGAACCAAAAAATCCGAAATGCATCAAACTAAAAAATATCTGCAAAGTGCTAAAACTCGTATGGTAATATCATATTTCATCGATTTATAAATAAACTTTCTTTAAAACTATAAACATATTACTGTATACAAACGTTCTTTAGTGCTTTTTATTTAATCTGTCAAATTTTAAACACGATATCTCAATCCGTGTGGACACAGTGAACACCAAAAAAAATGCTCATAACCGGGGACTAGTTTGGTCACGTGATCACGAAGAGCATGCCCTTAATTAAAATAACTTTAAAAGGTCTTGTGGAGGATTTGGAGGTAATTTTTTTATATTTAGAATGATTTTAAAAATTTCAAGCAAAATTTGAATCATTTAAAAATATTTTTTCGGAATTCAAGAGGCTTTGCATAGATTTATAATAATATAAACTTTGGAAGCATTTCCTAAAATGTATCCATTATTTATTATTTCCTTCAAGCTCCTAAAAGTCCTAAATATTTTTTGAAAAGGCTCGAATTTTCTATAATAATTTCTAAAATCCTGAACAATAAAATATATATTTTTAAATCTTTCACATTCTTCTTTGCCACATCTAAAAGATTTAAATATCTTTTTTAATTTTCTCATGAAAATTACACAATTTATATTTATATAATTCTAAAAAAAAACTGCTAATACTTTTTTCCTTCTAAGTTATTTCAATATTTGAGTGACTAAAAATATATTTACAAAAATATTGTTGTGTTACATAAAAATATTGTTTTATTTCTTTGTATACCGCACTTCGTCTTAAAAAAAATATTTTTATTTATAAGACGTCGATTCAGCTTTTAAAACTAATATAAAATAATGTAACGTAACTGCACGTAGGGATTGGGGGGAGGTAAAAGGGTAAAAAAATAACATTACCTAATATGTGAACGCTCCCTAATGATAGTACTCGTAAATTTTACGTTACATGAATTCACTGAATTCATTCTTTCAAAATCTTATTTCATGCGCGCTTATAAGTCTAGTTTGAAGAAAAATTTAAGAAGGGAGTCGGATTGGCGACGGCCAACTACTGTCTCTTTTACACCTCCAGTTGGTTGGTTAATCAACAGCCGGCAGACTATAAATCCGTTCACACCTCGATTTTCCGAAGTCGAAAAATGTTCCTAATGGTGGGAAGTTTTAAATGTAAAAATTAATTAAAAAATATTATATCATTATTTGCAATGATAAAAGCAAAGTATTTAGAATAAAATTGTATTTATTATTAACAATATATTGGGTACGGACATGATCTTGAAATTAAGCGGATATGACAGGCAGCGCCCGCGGCGGCTAAAGCCTGAAATTCACAGGGGATAGAAATTTGACATTTACACAAGTTAGCACATGTGAATTGTTTTTAAATATAATAATAAATAGATGATTGCTTTGAAAACGTATGTAACATTTTGCAAAACGAAACTAAATAATTGAGGAAACGTTCTTGCAAAAAGATTTAGTGAAAAAATGTTCTTTTCATTCCAGCCTAACCCGTTCTAGTTTCGTTGTTGGTTATAAACATAACCATAAAAATTGCCGGTAGAATGTCAACAAGTGGATTGATGATGTATATTTTAATCAGAACATGATTTTAAGCTATAAGTTATTCTGTCGATTTTCATTCTAACACATTAAATAGGGGAAAAAATTTAGTATTAATTTATGTGGTAAGGGTGCAGAAGTAAAAGTAAAGGGAATAAACCAAACTCAGTGCAGCGTTATCTGGTTAGTGTCTGTTAGTTCTCCCCAATGCGACGTTAAATTACAGATGTTTATTAAATAACAAATATATTGAAATACAAAGAGAAGCATTAAAAGATTTATAATTATAAATTTCCTAGCATTTTTCTTTATGTTAAAAATATTTATAAATTATAAATGAGATACGGGACACTTACTATGAAAAATTCAAATAAATAATGAAATGTAGGTTCCCTAGTAACACCGCATATTCCCTTAATATTTCTATGTCCTTTTTCTGAAATACAAAGTTGATCATTTTTCAAGTTTATATTTCAGAAAAAGGACATAGAGACACTCCAGCAATATTTCTACCATATTTCCTGTTATATTGCGGATAATGCAGGAAATACGAGGGTGGATTGATAAGTTTCCGGCCTGACCAAGAAAAACAACGTTTTTAAGAATTTTTTTTTTTATTTCTCAACATAATCTCCTCCAAGGCTG
>NC_046663.1:120501427-120509902 GCF_010883055.1 Belonocnema kinseyi
ATTCCAATTAGAAACAAATCAGACGGCCCTCACTGTTTACGTTTCGATCCCCCCGAAATCAGTTCAAGGTTATTTGAAGGAAACCCCCGACACATGACTGAAAGAGAGAGTTTGATGTATTCCGAAAAAAATCAATCATTTAGTAATTAATTCATTAGTTCGCAACATAAAAATCAACAAACAGTTATTTTCATTGAAACATTCAAACTACTTTTACTTTGTATTTTTGTAGAAGTTAGAATTAATAATATCCTTTTATAATGATTTTCGAAAAAAAATAAAACACATGTACGTACAATTTTGAAAATGAAATTCAGATACTCATTTTACAACATTATAAACATTTCGGAAACTAAATAATTGTAATAGAGATAGGTTAAATATAGAAAAGCTCTTACTATAAGACTTATATCCAAAATGTGCCATTAATTTATGTTGCTTAATGTAGGAAAATAACATTAACTTATTTCGGGGGGATGGAGACGTAAACAGTGAGGACCGCCTGACTCGTTTCAAATTGGAATACATATCTATATACAGGGTGGACACGCTGGGGCTTACATATATGGCGAACTTGATGCTACCAGAATTGCACAAGAGCAGGGAAGAGGCCACTATAAAATAGTAATAATATTCTGCGATCCCAATGGGCGGAGAGTGAATTGTGTTTAACACTTATTTGCGGCAAAAACGGTATGTTATGAATATATAAAATATGTATTAAGTAAAGTAAAGAAAATATTACATGCGTAAACTTTAAATTGACATTACCTACATTTACTTACAGCGATTAGGATAATCACGTGAATCCGAACATAACCTCGAAATAATGACAGATCGACCCGGCTTGTTTATTATACTTTCGATTGTTTATTATTTGCCAAAGAAACGTTTTGTGGTTTTGTATGTTCATTACTGACAGTGCCGGCAGTACTAATTTAAACAATAATTATTTAATAATAATGTAACAAACATGACTTATTAATAATTTTAATAAGTAACACTTTATTCCTGAAATTAATAACTGATTTCCATTGTTTTTTTTTCACAGATCGATCATAGATGAAATACACATCAGGAAATGCAGATGGATTTTGTGCATTTCAGCTGGTTCATTTCAATGAACATCATTGAAAAACCATTATCTCTAGACCTTATCCCTAGACTGGAGATTGAGCAGCCTAAAATTAATTCTAATTCAATCTGATGGTATAGATGTATCAAAAAAATATCTCGAGGTAATTTATCTTGTCTGACTTTTAATTAATAAAATATTTAGGGACTTTTTTGTAATTTACAAAATGTTTTCTTTAGATCTCATCCTAAAATTTTGTTTGATCAACCAATAAAATAAATTAGAGACTCGTTGGTGATCGAATTGTATCAGAAATAAATCTAGACACGATATTTTAGGCTAAAATTGTTATTCCGTTTTTTAGAAATTATTCTATTTTCGAAATTGCTATTTCTGGATTTGATTTCCAAACTGGCATTCAATCAGCCTCAAAAATTAATTCTAATTCATTTTGATGGTATAGGTTTATCAAAAGTAAATATCGGAGAAATTCATTCTTGCCTGAATTTTAATTAATAAAATATTCAGGGATTTTTTTTTATTTTAGAAAATGTTTTCTCTGGACCTCATCTTAAAATTTGGTTTAGTTAACCAACAAAATAAATTAGAGGCTCGTTGGTGATAGAATTGTATCAGAAATAAATCTAGACAAGATATTTTAGGCCAGACATGTTATTCCAATTTTTTCAGAAATTATTCTATTTGAAAAAATGCTATCTCTTGATCTGATTTCCAAACTGGCATTCAATCAGCCTCGAAAATTAATTCTAATTAATTTTGATGGTATAGCTTTGTCAAAGAGATATCTTGAAGAAATTTAACTTGCCTGAATTTTAATTAATAAAATATTTAGGGATTTTTTTGTATTTTAGAAAATGTTTTCTTTGGACCTCATCCTAAAATTTGGTTTGATCAACCAATAAAATAAATTAGAGACTTGTTAGTGTAGCAGAAATAAATGCAGAGGCGATATTTTGTTCCAAAATTTGTATTCCAATTTTTTCATAAGTTTAGCTATAATTATGTATTTTATCATTTCTAAATATTAAATTCATACATTATTGGTATCTTGTCAGAAAATACAAATCTTTTAGTGTAATTGAAATTTACTCGAAATGTTATTTTAGTGTATTTCATTGAGTTATCGTTTAAGCTCAAATTATGCCGTTAGAAATGAAGACACCAATTCCGTAAATTTTATTTCAGATTCCCTAAATATTTCATTAATTTAAATTCAGGCAAATTAAATTTCTTCGAGATATCTTTTTGATAAAACTATACCATCAAAATGAATTCGAACTAATTTTTGAGGCTGATTTTCGAGAGATAGGAATTTCGAAAATAGAATAATTTCTAAAAAAAATGGAATAACAACTCTAGCCTAAATTATCTTGTCTAGATTTATTTCTGATACAATTCTATCACAAACGAGTCTCCAATTTATTTTATTGGTTGACTAAACCAAATTTTATGATGTACAGAGAAAACATTTTCTAAAATACAAAAAAAATCCCTGAATAATTTATTAATTAAAATTCAGGCAAGTTAAATTTCTTCGAGATATCTTTTTGATAAACCTATGCCATCAAAATGAATTAGAATTAATTTTCGAGGCTGATTGAATGCCAGTTTGGAAATCAGATCCAGAGATAACATTTTTCGAAAATAGAATAAGTTATAAAAAGATTGGAATAACAATTCTAGCAGCGAATATCTTTTTTACATTTATTTCTGATACAATTCTATCACTAACGAGTCTCTAATTTATTTTATTGGTTGACTAAACCAAATTTTAGGATGAGGTCCAGAGAAAACGTTTGCTAAAATATAAAAAAAAATCCCTAAATATTTTATTAATTAAAATTCAGGCAAGTTAAATTTCTTCAAGATATCTTTCTGACAAAGCTATATCATCAACATGAATTAGAATTAATTTTCGAGGCTGATTAAATGCCAGTTTAGAAATCAAATCCAGAGATAGCAATTTCGAAAATAGAATAATTTCTAAAAAATGGAATAACAATTTTAGCCTAAAATATCTTGTCTAGATTTATTTCTGACACAATTCAATCACCAACGAGTCTCTAATTTATTTTAGTGGTTGATCAAACCAAATTTTAGTATGAGATCCAGAGAAAACATTTTCTAAAATACAAAAAAAATGTCTGAATATTTTACTAATAAAAATTCAGATAAGATAAATTATCTTGAGATATTTTTTTGATACTTCTCTATACCATCAGATTGAATTAGAATTAATTTTAGGCTAATCAATCTCCAGTCTTGGGATAAGGTCTAGAGATAACGGTTTTCCAATAATTTTCATTGAAATGGACCAGCTGAAATGCACAAAATCTATCGGCATTTTCTGATGTCTATTTCATCTATGATCGATCTGTGAAAAAAAACAATGGAAATCAGTTATTAATTTCAAGAATAAAGTGTTACTTATTAAAACTATGAATAAGTCAGGATTGTTAAATAATTATTAAGTAATTATTGGTCAAATTATTACTGCCGATACTGTCAGAAATAAATATACAAAAGCAGAAACATTTCTCTGGTGAAGAATAATTAATCGAAAGTATAATAAACATGCCGGGCCGATCTGTCATTATTTCGAGGTTATGTTCGGATTCACCTTTTCACGCAAATCGCTGTAAGGAATTGTAAGTAATGTCAATTGAAAGTTTTCGCATGTAATATTTTATCCACTTAATTTAAAAAATATCCTGTCTATTTATAACATACCTTTTTTATGCCGCAAATAAGCGTTAAACACAATTCATCCTCCGCCCACTAAAATCGCAGAATATTATTATCATTTTATAGTATTTGTCAGTTAGCAGCCATTCCATAATATTATTGGCACAGAAGAAAACTGACGTTTACTTCTCAGGTCACATATCTCATTTCATTATTAATTAAACACTTTTATTATTTGTAATTACTATGTAACATAACCTATGTTATTTTGATACTTGTATCCATTTGCAGTTTCGAACGCAACCATGGAAACTATGTTAAACTTGATCCGAAGACACACGGACTTGGCCGAAAAGCCGATCCGAATGCAATTTTAAAGGCGCGAAATATGAAAATACCCCTGTATAAAGGCTTCTCCCCTGCTGTTATGCAACTTTTTTAATTTGGTTCAAAAGTTGAACCTTCCAAATTTGATCGTACCAAAAATAATGAAAAATCCAAAAATTCCATTTTTTTGTCAAACTATGCAAGATACGGAAAAAATGGAAAAGCTCAAATTGGGCGCGCGCCCTAGAAAGAACTACAAATTTATAATGAATCAGTTTTCGTTATAAGCTACGAAAAAAATAAGACAAAACTTGTTCATCCAAAAAACAGCTATAATTTTTGATAGGACACGTAGTTTTTGCTTTAGTCGTAAAGAATAACATTCTAAATAAAAATATTAAATTTGTTTGAAAAAACGACACAAGGTATGAACTTAAATGACCAGATAACAGTTGTTCGCCTAAAAAGATCTATAAATTTATTATTAATCATTTTTCGGTAGGACAAGTAGATTTTCTTTTAATCGTAAAACATAAGATTAAAAATGTAAAATTTAACTTGTTGGAAAAAGCACAGAAAAGACGAAAGAAGACATAGGCTCCTATATAAGACCCTATATAGGTTTCTATATTAGACCCCATGCAGATGCGCAGTATAAGAATTAGTATGATTCAATTTTTATGCATATTATGAATTGTAAGGATATACATTTATTGAAATGATACATGTTTCAGAGCAGCTTAGAATACAATTTAAAGCAAAATAAGAAACAAATACAAAAATAATCATGATAAATACAATTTGATTTTTATTTTGCAAGTTTTTAATAAGTAATCCCTGGCAGAGTTACAAAAAAAAGGTATTATAATTGATATAAAAGTGTTGCGTATAATGTAGAAAAGTTGACAAGTTGGAGAAAATCGAGTGCGAAGCGCAAAATACGTGATCAGAGTGTGTTCGTTAAAGCCAAAAAAGCTTTAACAAAAGAGAGTCAAAATCACAAAATTACAGTTGTCGGTCCGTTCACCTTTGATTTTAAAAGGTCTGTGCCCGAATGCGGAAGAAATGTAAAAACTAAGCGCGGAGTGCGATTGCCATCAGTCGCGTGCCGTAGGTGCGCTCAAACACTCGAGCTAAGCTTTTGTAACGAATGAGAAATGACAATCACAAAATTACAGTGGTGGATGTTTTGAGTCTTAATTTTAAAATGTTTGCGCAAGAATGTGCGAATATATATATATATATATATATATGTTTCAATCATTTCTAAATCAGAATTCAGATACTCATTTAATAACGTAACAAAAATTTATACAAATGGTAAAATTTAAAAAAAAAAGTATTTTTAACATTAATCAATTTTTATTGCATAAATTATAGCCAATATTTAATTACATATCCTTCAAGTAAATAGTCGATTCATGTACTTAATTAAAAAATAAATAAAATTACATCTTGAATCGTTTTTCTTCGAACCTTGAAATAATTTGTACTCTACATTTTTTTTAAATTTTCACATTCATTTTTCAAATTTTTTACACTAATTTCAGAACAAAAATTAAAACATATTAACCTTTGATTAGAAAAATCTGATGCAAATACTATTTCGCTACATCAAAATCAGTTGAAAAATTATTTAATTGAAATAATATACCTGTCTAGACTTCCGGCCGTGGGCCCCGGAAGGCACCCCTGTGACTGATCACAGAAACAAATATTTTCAAACCCATACCCTTTTCCAATGTCTCGTGGGGGGGGGGCAGGAAGGCGCCCCCGTGACTGGTCACAGAAACAATGTTTGTCAAACCCATACCCCCTTTCAACGTCTCGTGGAGGCGGGAAGAAACCCTTGTGACTGGTCACAGAAATATTGTTGGTCAAACCCCTACCCCTTTCCAAAGTCTCGTGGGAGCGGAAAGGCGACTGGGATTTCGACGAGCCGGTCAACGTGAGCGAGGCTTTTCGTAACACCCTGAGACTAACTGGGACTAACCAAGGAACAACGCAATAGAATTTAGAGATTCCTACTGACCTCCACAGGTTCTTTCGTAAGTCCGGGAGCACAAAGGAATGATAAGGAGACCTAACTCCGTTCCCCCACTTGGCAATAGAAAAATTACCGTAAGTGATGTCAAGTTCCGGGTTGTGGACGAAGTTACACGCCGAAGAAGGCAAATACGCTTCGTTTTTTTAAAGCCTTCACTGTAAGTACAATAAACGTCTAATATACTTTATTGTTTTACCTGTCATTTAATTTGTGCCTGCGGAGAATTTCTCAGAGCTTCTCAGAGCCTTGAGAATCTTTAGCCTATTTATCATATTACAAATGTAAAAGGTACTTACCTATACGTTTCCTTCTCAAAATCTGTTCACACATTTTTCAAACAAGTACCGAAAATACTGTTTATGTATTTATTTTGTGTATCTTTCATATGATGATCAACAAAAGAACACAACCTCTAACTTACGTCAATTTGACAAACTTTCTCAATCGCACACTTTTCCATGTATAGGAAGAGGACACCTGCGCACTCAAATCTAAGATCTTCCTGTAATGTGCGTATCACTTACGGTAATGTTTCTATTTCCAGTTTCAGATGACTGCCCACTGGCGATTGGGTCTCCTTATTATTCCTTCGTGTCCCGGAGTCACCAAAAATCTCAGTGACCAGCCCCTCGCTTTCCATCGTCTCGTAGGGGGCGGGACGGCATCCCTGTGACTGGTTACAGAAATAATGTTGGTACCCCTGTGACACCGCTACATATGATGCTGTATTTCTGTGATTTTTCATATTTATCGTTATTTTTCTCGAAATATATTACTCGCAGAGTAAAAATGTATATTACATAAAAGATATGTATTTAAAGTCTCTGGCGGGCCGAAGGAACCGGAAGGAGCCTCTACAAAGTACCCTTAAAGACCCCACATAGTCCCCTTCTGGCGGACCGAAGGAACCGAATGGAGCCTCTATAAAGTACCCGTAAAGACCCCATTCGGTTCCTTTTTAAAACACTAAAAAAAACAGCAAAATCAACTTTTAAATTGTTGAAATTCGGATTCTACGTTAAAATTTGCATTAGAAACTTACGGAGTAATCGAAATACTTTTTCTTACAGCGTTAAAAACATCCAAAAATAAAATACCTGTCATTTACATGGGCCGAAGGCGCCTTCAAGTGCATCTTTTTAAAACTTCGCGCGCAACATACTACTTGAGCTATTATGGATGCGCTTGAAGTCACCTTCAGCAGAAGTTAATGACATTTTTTACATTTTTAACGCTGCAAAAAAAGTATTTCGATTACTCCGTGAGTATTTAATAGAAAATTTAACGTAGAATCCGAATTTCAACAGTTTAAAAGTTGATCTTGCTGTTTTTTTTAGTTTTTTAAAAAGGACCCTGATGGGGACCCAATGGGGTCTTTACGGGTACATTGTAGAGGCTCCATTCGGTTCTTTCGGTCCGACAGGGCCCTTCAGTTCCTTCTTAAAATACTCAAAAAAAAAAAAAAACAGCAAGCTCAACTTTTAAATTGTTGATATTCGGATTCTACGTTAAAATTTCCATTCGAAACTCACGCAGTAATCGGAATATTTTTTTTGCAGCATTAAAAAAAAATGTAATTAACTTCTGCTGAAGGTGACTTCAAGCGCAACCCTAATAGTTGTATGCTGCACGCGAAGTTTAAAAATAAAATTCTCTCACTTTCATCGCAGCGTTGTTGTCTGAGATTTACACTGCGTGGCACTAGCATCCAGAAAAAATTCTGAAAGTTACCGGCAAAACGTTTATTAACTGCTACTAAAAGAAGATGCACTTGAAGCCGTATTCGGCCCATGTAAATGGCAGATATTTTATTTCTTAAAGTTTTTAACGCTGCAAGAAAAAGTATTGCGATTACTCCGTGAGTTTCTCGTACAAATTTTAACGTAAAATCCGAATTTCAACCATTTAAAAGTTGATCTTGCTTTTTTTTTAGTTTTTAAAGAAGGAACCGAAGGGGACCCAATTAAGGTGAAACGGTAACTTCCTCCAAATAGTTTCAGCAAAACCACTCGCAAAATAATGCATTAATTCAAATTTTGTTTTTTGCACTGTTAAAAGTATATCGAAATCTATTGCGGGCTTCTCTTCAAAATTAATTTTTTTCATTTTTAAAATTTTTTATTAACAAAATCTGAGATTATCGAATTCCGAAAATTTTGGATGTTAAAAATGGGACAAGCCCGCCATGCGGAAAGTACTAATAAACATAATATCAATAAAAAAAGATTAAATTATTCATTTATTTAAAGAAGGTTTTGCTGAAAACAAAGTAAAATAAACCAGGAAAAATTCTGCGGAAAACCGGTTTTTTAGTTCCCGG
>NC_046663.1:120510002-120516013 GCF_010883055.1 Belonocnema kinseyi
GGTAGGTATGGTGGGGGTAAATTTCATCCACGATCTGGCACCTGGCGGGGGACGATTCCCCTCGTGCGGCATCGTTGCGACGTTTCAGGTCTGTGAGCTCTGGATAAAGATTCGCAGTTGTGACATTCCGCAGATATAACATGCCGCAGGTGTGACTTGCCGCAGTGACACTTGCTGCGTGTGACATGATATGTCCCCCCTCTCTTGCCAACTCCCTAATCTTTCAAAATCGCATGCAAGTATTGAGCCTATACTGAACCTCAACGATACACTTTTGTGGGAATTTTGACGTTCGTTTTTGGCTTTGTTCCTAAAACATCTGTTTTATTTTAAAACTATTGATCAAAAAACTATTTCTATAGCTAAAATGTTTGCTAAAAACAATTTTGTATTTTTTACTGCAGTGCAAATGTTTTCAGCAAATTTATGCTGCTAAACAATTTTTAGGTAGGTTGAAACTTTATCCTGTACATTGTACTAGTTAAAACATCAATTCTTTGATAGAAAGTTGATTTATTTGTTTTCTATTATGATTTTTTTTTAATTGAAAGAATTGAAAAATAAAATGTTTTTTTAAAATTTAATTTAAGGTATTAAAAATTGAAAAATAATGACAAACAACTGTTAAAAACAATACAAATTTGAACAGAATGGTTCGAAATAGAAAGCCTTGTATTGTTAAATTTGTAATGAGCTAAATTTTAATTTTGAACACTACAATTTTAATTTAAAAAAAGATTCAACAATAATTTAAAACTTAAAATTATTTTAAATAATTTGAAACACGATGTAGATTTTTGCAGATTAATAAAAAATTAAGCCTTTTGAGAATTGTAAAATATTTAAAAAGAATTAAAAAAATTGTTGTGATTGCTAAGAAAATTGAAAATGATTTTTTATTTTAAAAAATTAATTTTAATTAAGTATTTGAAAAGATTTTAGAAAATTAAAAAAAAAAAAAAAGAATCAGGACGATTTTAAGGCAATTTTTTTATTTTGCAGTTTCTTTTTATTTTAGGAAAAAATCTAATTGATAAAATATATCAATTTTCAACCCAAAAGTTTACTTTTTAACAAAATAAATTAATTTTCTATCAAATAATTGGTGTTTTAACTAATACAATACACAGGATAAAGTTTTAACTAAAAATAGAATAGTACAATTTCCAGATAAAAACGATTAATTTTTCATCAATCCTAAAATAGTTACATTTTTAGATTAAAATAAATCATTTTTAATCGAAAAAATAAATTTTCAACAAAGTTGTTAAATGATACATTTTCAACCAAAAAGATTAAATTTCTACCAAAAAAGGTCAATTCCCAACAAAATGCATGAAATATAATTATGAATCCTTAATGAGAAAAAATGTAATTTATCTAACTATTCTGATGAAAATATGTTATATATTTTGTTGAATATACATTTTTGAAACTGGCAATTAATCTGTACCACTTTTGGTTAAAAAATCACGTAATTTCTTAAAAATTCGTCTTTCTTTATAGAAATTAAATTGTTTTATGGAAAATTTATACTTGTTGGTTAAAAATTAAATTTTTCTGTTGAAAGTTAAGGATTTTACTGTTTTGTAAACAATGCATCTTTTGGGCGTTGAAAGTCAACAATTTGATAGAAAGTTAAACTATTTGGTCGACAATTAAAAAGTTGGTTGAAAAATCATATTTTTGGGTTAAAAATTCAGCTTTTTTATAGATAATACTCTTTTTGACTTTAAAATTAAATAATTTCGTTGAAAGTTCATGTATTTTGGTTGAAACTTTATCCTGTACATTGTATTAGTTAAAACACCAATTATTTGATAGAAAATTAATTTATTTTGTTAAAAAGTAAATATTTTGGATTGAAAATTGATATATTTTGTTAATTAGATTTTTTCCTAAAATTAAAAAAACTGCAAAATAAAAAAATTGCCTTAAAATCGTCTTGATTCTTTTTTTTTTTTAAATTTTCTAAAATCTTTTCAAATACTCACTTAAAATTAATTTTTCAAAATAAAAAATCAATTTCAATTTTCTTAGCAATCACAACAATGTTTGTTATTCTTTTGAAATATTTTACAATTCTCAAAAAGCTTAATTTTTTCTTTAAATCTGCAAAAATCTACATCGTGTTTCAAATTATTTGAAATAGTTTCAAGTTTTAAATTAATTTTGAATCTTTTTTTAAATTAAAATTTTAGCGTTGAAACTTGAAATTGAGCTCATTACAAATTTAACAATTCAAGGCTTTCTATTTCGAACCATTCTGTCCAAATTTGTATAGTCTTTAACAGTTGTTTGTAATGGATTGTTTTAAATGAATGGTCAAATATTGCTGATAATTCACGAAATTTTCTTTTTTTAATTAAAAAATTTCAAATTGAATGGGTTAAAAATAAATTTTTTTTAGACTGAAATAATATTTGAAGTCAGAATTGGAAATAATTTTATAAACTAATATCTATTAATTATTTAATTTTATAACAGATTCAGAATCATCTTGTAAAATTAATTATTTTTCAATTTTTAATACCTTAAATTAAATTTAAAACATTTTATTTTAAAATTTTTTCAATTAAAAAAAATCATGATCGAAAACAAATAAATTAATTTTCTATCAAATAATTGGTGTTATAACTAATACAATATACAGGATAAAGTTTCAACCAAAAATGGAATAGTTCAATTTCCAGATAAAAACGATTAATTTTTAACTAATCCTGTAATAGTTACATTTTCAAATAAAGATAAATGATTTTTAACAAAAAATTTAATTTTCAACATAGTTGTTAAATTATCAATCAATCAGAAGAATTTTTGACCAAGGAAATTAAAGATCTACAAAAAAAGAAAAATTTAAAAAAAAATACATGAATTTTCAAAGAAATTATTGAATTTTAAAGTCAAAAGGACGAATTATCTACAAAAACTTGAATTTTTTAAGCGAAAAATATGAGATTTCAATCAAAGAGTTAAACTTTCAACCAAATAGTTAAATTTTCAAACATAATTAAAAAATCTTGTTACAAAAAAACGTATTTGTTTTTACAAAGTAGTTTAACTCTTACAGAAATAATTGAATTTTAAACTCAAGAAGATGTACAGTTGATACTTCAACCAAACAATTGCTTTTTTACCAAAAATGATACATTTTCAAACAAAAAGATTAAATTTCTACCAAACAAGGTCAATTTCTAACAAAATACATGAACTTACAACGAAATTATTTAATTTTAAAGTCAAAAAGAGTATTATCTACAAAACAGCTGAATTTTAAACACAATTTACAGGCAAATAGTTGAATTTTCAACTATACTTATGAATCCTAAATAAGAAAAAAAAAAAAATTTTTTACTGAGAAGTTCAACTTTAAGTGAATAATCGAATTTTTCACCCAAAAAATATGATTTTAATTTTTAACTACATAGTTGCATTTCCAATAAAACGACTTTGTAACCAAAAAATATTTACAGTTGATAATTCAACCGAAAAATGTAATTTTTAATCAAGAAGTATAAATTTTCCATAAAACAATATAATTTCCACAAAGAAAGAAGAATTTTTAACAAAATACATGATTTTTCAACCAAAAATGGTAGAGATTAATTTTCAGTTTCAAAAATATATTTTCAACGAAAGAGATGAACCTTCAAATAAAAAAATAAAAATTTAAACAAAGTAGTTGAACTTTTGATATAAAAGAGGACTTTTTATACAAAATAGTTACATTTTCAACAAAATAATTAATTTTTTAATCAAATAATTGAGTTTTTATCCAAATGAGATGAATTCCAAAAGCGCCAATTTCTTTAATTTCTTCCAAATGCGGATCAAGGTATAAATAAGACTATTATAATATAACATAATTATAATATTATCATCAATAATATTCGTATATATTTATATATAATAGTATTAATATTTATGTAATTTATATTTTATACATGAAATAACGTAACCTCAAAATATACGCGTATAAAGAGTGTAATGAAGTATCATCAGCTAAGGAGAAAAAAGAATATTCTTTTCGGGATCAAAGCAAAAATAAATAAATGCAAAATATTGATATCATATGCTGTATTATGATAATATCCGTATTTCTTTACTTGATTGATGTGGAAATTAACTTGATAGGTTATATTTATATAGTACCTTGTACACTTAATAAAGTACACTTACCAATATGTATAATATAAAGTACACTTAACAATATGTATAATGCGAATAATGCAACTTTAGCTTGCACGAAAATATGTATCCACTCCGGATGGGCACGTTAGATTCACTTTAAAATTTGTATTTTCAATAGAAACACCACTACAATTTTCACAAAGTTAATCTTAACACGACGCGCTTTCACTAACGGATAGCGTCAGCAGTGTCCGCTTCTTTCACCTTATTTGAATATTGAGAACTTTCACAGGTATTGACATTGATTTATAATGTAGCCATAATTCATGATTTCAAATCTTTTGAGTGAAGACCGAGACTGACGGTTTCTATGGTAACCAAGATGGCTAGAAGTGGTGGAGTGTGAATGGGGACGAAATTGGGGGAGCTGATGGCTAGACCGCGTATTCTTAGATCATGATACAGACTATATAAACTGCGATATATACCGGTGAGGTGATATCGTACTGTGTGTATCTACAAATATATATGCAATTTTAAAAATTGAAATTGTTACCCCTCTTTTGAGAAAACGATTAAGAAGTCCCCCCTTAAGAAATATATGCGTGCCAGTTTTAAATATTATTGCGGAGAATAGGTGAGGTGACAACGTAGAGTGTACTAGACGAAAGCGACTAGTGGCCGCCAGGTTTCGTATTTTCGTGTACAACGTTACCGGCTGATGCCGTTGGAATTGATTGTTGAAATATATTTTTTTACATCTTTTATTATTAAGCTTTGTACTTAAACGTAGTTTTCTTTCGGCTCTTGCATTTCTTAAAGTTTGAGACCGATATTTTATGTATAAAAAAAGTTCGAACGCTCAAAAATTGTTGAGGTTCAGAAAAAAGATGAAATAATTCTCAGTGAAGTTCCTACCAAAATGTAGTACCTACACGTACTTTATTGTACTCTAATACATTTCCCAATGTTTCAGCTCGATATTTTATTTACAAAAAAAGTTCTTAGGTTCAAAAAAACATTGAGTGAACTGAAAAACTGTGGTCGGTAATATAGGTATTTAGCTGTGGGCCTGGTCCTAAATTTTAATAATTATGAAAAAAGCAAAAAAAAAAGTTATTTACATTAAAAAAATATTTTATAATTATACAAATTTAGGACCGAACCCACCATTCTTAGTGCTTCTTGTTTAGTATCCCAAATTTTCAACTTGATGTGGCGTTTCGTGTGATAATAATTTGGGAAATAAAAAAAGTGGCGGTAAGGTAGGAATTTGGTCACGAGACCCACTTTTTTTACAATCAACTAATAGAACTAAAATTCGAACCGATAAGAAATTACCGAAGCACTCAACTTAGAAGTTTTTCATAGTTATATGAGTCATACTGCTTTATTGTCAGGCTAAAGGGATAAAGTTCCGAATAGTACATATACCTCCGAATAATTTGAAGCAAACGGGGACCACTGTCCCCGTTTGAATAATAAAGGTAGTTAAATGGGGCAGTATTCAATTCATTGCCACCTACCTGCTCCACTAAGCCTAGACCAGTGGTCGGCACGCTCTTGCCCTGGCTGCCCTACGACCTACTTCCAGGGCAGTACCTGCGAGCTTGGCCAGACCACCCCTTTCCTCAGGGGTCCTTTGTTATAAAATGGGAAAAAAATGTGAGATTAAAAAATTCGTAATTTTGCGATCAGTGACTTAGAAGTAATATATTTGGCACCTACGTATTGTTCCGATTCCAAAAACATGTAATTTATCTATAAAGGTTGAAAAGTTGAGAAGTATTTAGTATTAAATTGACTGTCAATCTGATGTTTCTTGATTATAAACTCCTTCAAATTTTTTACTTTTCTAGGCAAGTAATATATCATTGGAA
>NC_046663.1:120516113-120522598 GCF_010883055.1 Belonocnema kinseyi
AGGTATGGTGGGGGTAAATTTCATCCACGATCTGGCACCTGGCGGGGGACGATTCCCCTCGTGCGGCATCGTTGCGGCGTTTCAGGTCTGTGAGCTCTGTCTTTATCTAGCGGCTCGTCTCCTGCGTAGCATTTCTTACAGAGAAATTGACATTTCTTCACGGGAATTCTCTACAATCTACATATTCAACGACTTTACGGAAAGCTTATTTAAAGCTTTTTCTTTAAATCAAAAAATTTTCTTTCTTAAAATATCAGCTATTAACATTTGTTGTTGAGAACACCTCTATTTTCCTTCAAACTTCAACTACTTTTAAGTAGAGAAAGAAAAAAATTAAACTTTAAATAGGATATTTAAATTTTCAGTCAAAACATTTAATTTTTAAGTCCAAAAAGGATATAAGCCAAAAGAGTAATTTTTCACCAAAACAATAATCAATTTTTAACCAGAAAGACGAGTTTTCAAAAAAAAAAACATGAATTGCTAAAAATAATATATGTTTTATAATATTTGGTAAAATACAACAATTTATATTTTTATAAACAAATTAAGTGAATAAATTTCAAATTTTTGACAATCACGTACAACGAATTTGTTCCTTCGACTCCAGTAGCTTCAGATTAAGTTTAATATCTAAGTTAGTCATAAATGTTAATTAAAATGTGTTAATAAATATTCTTATTGACAATTTATCATAATTAAGTATGAATTATAAAATATTCAAGGAATTTTTTCTGAGTGAATCTTAGCGTGCAGTGTTATTATTAATTCTCAAACGATTTGAATTTAGAAACCGTTTTTTTTCTACGTGTAACTGACCAAAATTTTTAATTTGTTTATCTAAACTGACCATAAACATTAAAATTTTGTATATTTCACCAATTATTATCGAATATATGTTATTTTCACTTAGATTTGAATTAATAGAAAAAAGCAAGGAAATCCGACCTTGAAACTACGTGAAATGAAAATATTTTGTTACAGAAACTATTTACAACCATTATTATTTTTATCTTTTTAATTCTGTCTTTGATAAAACGTAATTTCAATATTGACACGTATATTGAATCATCCTAATTGTATAATATTTTGAAATTCAAAATTATAAAGGTTAATGAAGTTCAAATTGAAAACGTTAAAAAAGTGAATAATACATAAGATAGTGAATTTATTCATTTTTTTATATTCGTAACGTTTAGAATTTATAAATTTCGAATTCTATTCTTTGAAACCGAATTCGTTTAGAATGTTTAAATGACAAAATTATTTTATTTCAAATTAAATATTAGTTAAAGGGCTGTTCAGTCTCGCGTTGAAACTCGAGCAATATAAATACTCCTTTATTTACTCTATCGCAACTTCAAAATGAGAGAGTCCGTAGGATTTAAAAGATTTAGCTGATGCTGGGAAAAATAAATTGACAATTTCTATTCAGAATGTATAGTTTAAATATTTCAGGTATGCCGGTCTTCTAAGATATAATCCCTGGCAAGAACAAACAAGCCAGGTGTAACGCGCTGGATGCAACGGTGGGGGTGTATGCATATCAGGTACTAGATGAACACGAGTCAGGAACCGCCCTTTTAATTTATGTGCTACAAAGCCTTTGCAAATGTCCTCCTATCTTATCTATCCTATCTATACAAAAACTTTGCGAAATCATTAAAATATTTTTCAAATATTTCTTAGTTCTTTGAAAATATTTTCCAAATATTATCATTAAAGTCTGTGAGCAATCTTTTGAATCCGATATTCGAATTTATAATCCGAATTCTGAATTTTATTGAAATTTTTTAGAATATTTCAAAAGAATGAAGAGTGAATATTTTTCACCAAGTTCTTCAATTCTGAAGCATAAAACAAGATGAAATTTCTATAAAAAATTATATTTACGACCAAATACTTGAATTTTCAACTAAAACAGGGAATCTTTCTGCATACAAAATAAATAAACTGTTTTCTTGTAGTAATTAGTAGAACTATAAATCAAGCATTTGATTTAAAACAAATATATTTTAATTCAACCAAAAAAGACAAATTTTCAAGAAAATATTTAAATTCTTAAGCAAGGCAGATTAATTTTCGACTAAGCTGTTTCATTTTTAACCAAAAAGGATGAACTTCCTTTCAAGAACCGATCATTCAGAAAAGGCAATCAAATAATATGGTACAACGTCTCTTGTTATAAAATTAATCACAAAAATTGTATTAAAATTATATTAGAAACCCTTGGCGAAGACAGCTTTTACAGAGATGTAAAACATTTCCACAACTGTACTTTTCTGTTAGGTCATATATTTTTTTATTATTTATTTATTACTTTTCATTTTATTATTTTTTTATATTTATTATTATTTTATTATTATTACTTTTTTTTACTTTACTGTAGAAATCGATCAGGCATTACAGAAAACAGCAGGGTTTCACTATTTTTTTAAATTTGTGTTTGATATACTAAAAACAGTTTTACGTAAATTATTGTTGAAAATTATGCTGTATATATTGGAACTTTATTGTAGAAAATATATATTTAAAAAAAACTGGACCTTTTCACAAGTAATACTTTTAAAATCAAAATCAGCGTCTCGATTAGTATTTTTTGGATTTATAAGTCTCTTCAAGCGACAATTTTAATTATGCAAAATATTTGATTAATTCAAATTTCTTCTATCAAATGTAATTTCATATCAAAAATATTAATTATTTATCAAAATAATGTTTGGCAAATTAATTCATACGGGAAAATCAATTTCAATATTTAAAAAACTTATTTCAGTGTGAATAAGTTTATTTTACAAAATATGAACATTCAGTAAAACAATCATAACTGTTTTAGTAACGCAAACATATTCAAAGTCGAAAATTAAATCGATATTAAGGGCATGTGATACGTATAGTTTCTCTGACTTTTTTCCCACAAAAATGAAAATGTTAAAAACTGAATTCAGAAATGCTATAAAATATCATAACGGACGTCCCCAGACTCTTTTTTGAGGCATACTAACAAAAAAATGTATTGTGCTAAATAAAAATTTTATGCATGTCAGAGATTAAAAACGACGTAACCTCAAAATAATGCATATGCATTATTTTGAGGTTACGTCGTTTTTCATATCTGCCTTTCCAATAATCTGGAAATTATTTATGAAATAAACTTTTTTGGTTTACTGCAAACAAGGTTAGTTCCGAGAGATTAGTTACTATGTTTATTTGTAAGTCCAAAGTTTTCGGCCAAAAATATTGTGTAGTTTGGAAGTAACGCTCAGGTGAATTGTAACACACATAACCTCGAAACATACAAGCACGTTGTTAGCAATATAAAAAAATGTTTGATAAAAAAACACAAAAAAAAGTGTGCGGGGACGTCCGTTAGCATGTTCGCTATCATTTCCAAGATTTTGAAGACAAAATATTTCTTATCCTAGGAAAAAAGCCGGAGGAATCGAACACTGGAAAAATCAATACTATTTCCTAAGCGCTTTGCAAATTAATCACATTTTGCTAAATTAAAACTTTTTAAAATTAACCTACAAAAAAAGTGTGTGGGTAGGTCCGTTAGCATGTTCGCTATCATTTCCCAAATTTTTAAGACAAAATATTTATTATTCTAGAAAAAAAGCCGGGGGAACCTAAAACTGGTAAAATCGACCATTTTCAAAGTATCACATGCCCTTAATTTAAGAAGAATTTCAATAAGTTTAAGGTTTTTATACTCAAAGAACGGACCATGTGACCCCGAAGGATTTTGCTATTCCTAAATCGAACCCGTTATCAAGATTCCTCCTATACATCAGGTTCTTGTGATATCCTAACCTAAAAATACAAAAATGCCTATTTTTAGCCATATTTGGGGCAATATAAACAATCAGAATTTTTCTACTAAAAATTGCTAAAACCATCGCGTATTATTCTTTGATATCTTCCATTTACATTTTTAATAATTGAAAACCGACTTTTTTTCCCCAAGATATAACTGACCTGACTTATAGAAACCTGACTTATAGTAAAAATTTGGACAACAGATTCGTTTTTGGGACGCGAAAATCCTTTGGGGTCACATAATTCGATCTTTGGGTACAAATTTTGTCGGCCTATGTGTTCTTGAAGAATTCGGTCATAAAATTTAGAAATTTCTTTTCGAAAGCTTTCAAGAGAATAAACAATTTTAATCAGAATTTCTAGAAAACGAAAAGCAAAAAATTCCAAAATGATTTTTTTTCAACGAATTTTAAAGTAAATGTCTATAAAGATTGCGAAAAAATTTTGTTAAGTAAATTAATTTTTTATCTTAAATATGCTTAAAATGGTATAAATAACAAAAATTGTTTAAATCGCTCTTAAATTAATAGGAATAAAAATGATAGCGTGGGTTTATATTTGTTTAAATCATGGAACTGCACAATACATAAAGTTTAAAAATTCAACATTTTGCAATTTGACGGTTTTCAATTGAAAAATTCTCAATTGAAAATTATTAAAACCTTTGATATGCGTAAATTATTAAAAATTTGAAGTAAACTATTTCAAACTGTACTATTAATAGTTCAGATTTTGTAAGTGTTTCACTCTGAGTGGTATAATTTGTTGTTCACTTTTCATAACTTCAAATGAAAAAAATTGTATCTTCAAGAGTTTAAATCGTTTAATTTTAATGATCGTGCTTTCTCTATTGTTCAAATTTTATGTTCAGTTGAAAAATTGGTCTTTGACGACCTAGGACGACGCATTTTAAGAACATAGCAAGGACATAAATTGAGAATAAGTATATGGTGTCCAGTTGATTGCTACATATTTATAAACAAAACCAAACGAATGGTTAATTGTTGTTTAATAAATATTATTCATTATTGTTTTTTAATATTCGACCATTCCTTTGATGTTTAAACATAGAAGCTTTTTTGTTATGGCAATAATGTACATATCTTCTTTTAAAATTATCTCATTGTAAAATTCTAAATCTTTTTTATCCTGGGTCGAACAATTAACAACTTTTTGGCTGCAAAACCTGTACAATCCTGCATATTATTGTATATAGCTGTAAGTTCTTTAAGTTGTGCTTTTTCTTAAATTCTTGTAGGAAATTGAATCCACAATTATAATACAACAATGTTTGAAATTTATTGTATTTATGTGTAGATTCTTGCAAAAATGGTTTTAGGTATTTTTACTTTTTGTAAACAATTTTTCAACAGGAAGCATTCCTACTTCTTATATTCCATTCCAGTTTGTCTACATCGTTCCATTTTTTAAGAGAACAGTCTATATAAAACAATTTTTGAGCGCGAAGCGCTAGTTCATCAATAGGAAATGTCATCGTTAAAGTCACGGGTGCTTTTTTCGCCTTTTTTAAAAACATCGCGAAGCTCCACGCACACTGCAAATATCTTGGCACAGCGGGCATATTTTTTCATACCATGCTGAGCCACATTCCTTTGTAATAAATGTGAAAATTATCGAATTAAATCAATAATTTCTTAAGAGATGATTAATCAATTGCTGGAAAAATAGATATAGCGTGACAAATTAGTTTACAACAGTACATGTCTGAATAATAACTTGAACATACATTTTTTGGCTAGAAAATTTCACAATTTTCAGAAAATTAACAGATTTAGTATAAAAATAATATTTTCAGTTTAAAATTGCTACTGCTTTAAAGATAATTGCATTTTTGGCTTCAAAATTCGTATTTTGTAGTTAAAAATTAATTTTGTTGGTAGACAAGGCATGTTTTTCGCTACTATTTATTTCGAAATTCAACCATTATTTTAGAAATCTAATCGCTTTGTTGAAAATTTGTTTAATAAATTAATTTTAAAATAAATTATTTGACCGAAACATTGATGTATTGATTTAATAATTCATATTTTCCGGTGAAAAATTAATCTTCTTAGTAAAAAAATCAACTTTTTGTTTGAAAATGGAACTAATAAGCTGGAAATCTTTTTCCTTTCTGAGAATTAATTTTCTTAATTTTTAAATTTATAAACGTAAATTAATAAATTTTCTTGTATATTCATATTTCGAAATGAAAATTGAACTTCTCAAGTTGCGAAAACTCATGTTTTTTAATGAAGCTCCCTATTTTTGAACAGAAAATAAAGCATCTTAAATGAAAGTTCATCCTTCAATTATAAACGCAATTGCTTGGTGGGAAATGAATAATCTTAAAATCTTTTTGTTTGAAATATTAACTGTTACATGTTACGTTATGAACTCATTTTCAAATTCATCTATTTGGCTATATACTAGGCAGTCTAATAAGTACCTGAAAATTCTAAGAGATGGCATTAGTATTCACTAATTGTAACCAGCGGAACTGAGTTTACGCGCGAAACAGTCAAATAATTAAAATTATGAAGTATAGGGTTGACATTAAAACTTCCACTTGAAGATGAGAATTCAACGATGTCGAGTCCGTTTCCACAGTGAAGGGTTTGGAAACCCAACTCCCGCGATGAAATCTCGTTCTGAAAATCTCCTAA
>NC_046663.1:120522698-120525301 GCF_010883055.1 Belonocnema kinseyi
TTTATAAACAGAGATATTGTCGAGTGCCCGGAGGTCCCTCAAAACTCAAGCAGTTCCGAGACACTCAGTCGAGATAGTTTACATTAACGCCTAAGCCGTTTGCTTCTACGCCGGCGTTTCGTTATTAAACCTAAATTATGTGTCCTGCTGTCGAAAAGTATTACATTACAGATTTTTCCCAGAAACCCTGTCTGCTCATAATTAAGGTATGATTATAAGTTTCTCTCTATAATTTCAATCTTGAATATACATTTGCTCACATTCTTTCATCCGTCTCTCTTAATCTATTTACATAAAGAATGCTTTTTCTCAGTAAAGTTATATTTTTCATGTCGATTGACCCGACTGTTGCTGGCCAATCTTTTATCTCGGTTTATATTACATTTCCTGAGTGAAATGTATTTCACTTTTGATTCTCATGATTTCGAAACAAACCGCGCATTTTGCGTCACCGATAGTGCTGTTCATAGCTGCAGGAAAGCGAATTATATCCGGTCATTACATAATATGAACCATTTTCGTCGAGCTTGATCCTTCAAATGACGCCTGTCAAAACTTCAGCCATTTATGTTTACGCATTTACAAGTTACAGCACTGAGAAGCGACTAACCTCCGAGTTTTTTTTAATATGGAAAAATCTGAGTTTCGAGTTTTGATCAAACACTACTATTTTCGCAAGAAAACGATATCCGAGACCAAGGCCAAGCTGGATAAGTATTACCCGGACTCTGCACCGTCGATTGGAACGATTCATAAGTGGTTTACCGAGTTTCGTTGAGGCCGTACGAGCACAGTTGATGCTGAACGATCTGGGCGCCCAAAAGTGGTCACTACGCCAGAAAATGTCGAAAAAATCCATGATATGATGTTGAATGATCCCAAAGTGAAATTGAGAGTGGTAGCTAATGCTGTAGGCATATCATTGGAACGTGTGGGCAATATCGTGCATTCAGTTTTGGGCATGCAGAAGCTCTGCGCGCGATGGGTGCCGCGTTTGCTCACAGTGGACGAAAAACGAATTCGTGTGACGACTTCCCAGCAGAATTTGGCATTATTTTCACGTAAGCCGACCGAGTTTTTGCGCCGATAACCATGGATGAAACCTGGATCCACTACTACACTCCTGAGGCGACGCAACAGGCAAAACAGTGGGTTCCACCGGACCAAAGTGCTCCGAAGCGTCCAAAAACGCAACAATGGGTCGGAAAAGTTATGGCCTCCGTATTTTGGGATGCATATGGCATAATATTCGTGGACTATCTTGAAAAAGGTAAAACCATAACCGGAGCATACTATTCATCATTATTGGACCGATTGAAAATCGAAATCGCCGAAAAACGACCGCATTTGAAGAAGAAAAAACCGCTTTATCATCACGACAATGCGCCTGATCATTCATGCTTAGTTGCGTAAGCAAAATTGCATGAAATCGGCTTCGAATTGGTTCGTCAGCCACCTTACTCACCAGACCTGGCCCCCAGCGACTATTACTTGTTCCCTAACCTGAAGAGATGGCTGACCGGTAAGCGTTTTTGCTCAAATGAGGAGCTCATAGCTGAAATTGAGGCGTATTTTGGAGACCTTCCGATCGAGTACTTTTCGGACGGTATCAAAAAGTTATAAAATCGTTGGACTCGCTGTATCGACCTAAAAGGAGAAGATGTTGAAAAATAAAACCGACTTTGGCCAAAAAAACGTCTCCGTGTTTCATTTTTCAGGGACTTATGAGACTGCCTAGTAAGTTGAATTTTTCGAAGAAAATTCATTTCGTTCTTCAACTTGCGAATTCCAAAATTTGCGCAAAAATTGGAGTATTCGGCTTAAAATAAACTTTTTTGTCGAAAATTCCTATTCTTGTTTAAAAATGAAACTACGACTATACAGCCATCGTATTGGTTGAATATTTAACAATTTTGTTAAAAATTCATAATTTTTTCATAGGTTCAACTGGTTGAAAATTCGGATTTTTTCTTTCTAAAAAAGTAAAGATTTAGACTGCAAATTGAACCATTCCATTGTTGGTTAGAAAATATGTACCTCTTTCAGTTCAAAGTTCAACAATTTAGGTGAAAGTTCATGCACTTCGTTTAAAATTCATCCTTTTCATAACTGTCCCAGTAATGGTCGGTTTACCTTATTTTGTAGAACATTAGCTTCTTGTTTTAAATTCACATTTTGGTATTAGATAAGTGAACTAAAATCTTTTTTGGGTGATAATCCAACTCTTTTTGTTTTGTTTTGAAAATGTGTCCTTTTAATTTAAAACTTCACATATTTGCGTGGAAACTGCATCCTTCTTAGGTGAAAATGCAACTGTTTGGTTGAAAATTCAACAATTTTCAAACCCAAGGAGTTAAAATTAAACTGCTTTGATTAAAATTTAGGTATATTCATAAAAAAATTACTTTTTGTTTAAAACTCATACTATGATGCTGAAAAGTCAAATTAAAATCTTTTTTGAATAAAAATTCAACTATGTTTTTTTTTAATTTGTGTGTTATATGTTATATTGAAAAAGGCTCAAATGAGTTTTTAAAAAATATGTGATATCTCTAACGAGATATCACGTGCCTTTATTTCGTTGGTTACAGAGTAAAGTCAAG
>NC_046663.1:120525401-120533827 GCF_010883055.1 Belonocnema kinseyi
TACAGAGTAAAGTCAAGATTAGAACTAAACTAGTGGCCCTGAAGCCCTCAAATATATAGGGCTGCTTATCTAATCGAAGGAGGATGCTGTGACTATATTACATATATTTGAAAAATATATCTATTTTTCATTAAAACGGCATCTTTCTTAGACAGGAATGCAACTGTGTAGTTAAAAATTCAACAATTTGCTTAAAAAGGCGCCCTTTTCGGTTGACAATTTAACTGTTAAGTCGAAATACAACAATTTTGTAGAAAATTGACTAGTTGAAAATTTATATTGAAGTGTTGACATTTTTTCAAAAAAGAGGTATATCTGTTTGTTTGAACTGCAACTATTTTATTATAAATTATTTTTTTATTGCTAAAAATTCATATTTTCTGTTTAAAAATTCAATATCGGTGCATAAAATTCGGCTTACCCTGAACATGAAACAATTTAAGAAAACGTTTTTTGTCTTTCACACTGAAAACCTTTATTTAATGAAAACTCGTTTTTTATTGGTAACATTAATTTTTTCTAATGAAATGTTATCTTTCCCGATTGAAGTATCAACTATTACAGTTTTTTTTTGTTGAGGATTCATGTTTTGATGATGAAAATGTAATTATTTTTTGAAAATTTATTTATTTGGTTAAAAGTTCAAGTATTCTGTTAAAATCTCCTCTTTTATGTCAGAAAAGTAATTTTTGTTAAAGATAAATATAAGTAAATTAAAAAATTTTTATTACGTATCTGAAACATTATTTGATTCCGTTAATAAAATATTCGACCTTAAACATATTACAAGATGAAACTTTTGGTATTTGAATGCTAATGGTCAGGAATTTAAAAAAATTGCTTAAAAAATCTGAGAATTAGGAACATGAAGTTTGCAACCTGCAAAGCATTGTAATAACAAGATTTATTCTTCATCACCTCTCTTGCTAAATTAAAAAATAAACAAATAAATTATGAGACATAACAACCGGAATTGATTATTCACGGCCTTATAAACAATATATTTTTTATAAATGTACCGCACCCTATACACACTGAAATATTCCCGTTATAAACTATTAATCTTTTTTATATTGTTAATTTTACCGTAAACAATATGAGTAGCGTGGATAGCTTTTTCTGTGCAGCATGTACGAATTTTTCCGATCCCAATGATATATTACTTGCCTAGAGAAGTTGAAAATTTGAAGGAGTTTAATATCAAGAAACATCAGCTTTACAGTCAATTTAATACTAAATACTTCTCAAAATTTTCAACCTTTATCGACAAATTAAATGTCTTTGGAATTGGAAAAATACGGAGATTCCAAATATATTACTTTCAAGTCACTGACTGCAAAATTACGAATTTTTTAATGTCACATTTTTTACCCATTTTCTAACAAAGGACCCCTGAGGAAAGGGGTGGTCTGGCCAAGCTCACAGGTACTGCCCTGAAAGTAGGTCGTAGGGCAGCCAGGGCAGGGTACCCTGCCCTGGGTAAGAGCGTGCCGACCACTGCTATAGACTGCAACTGAAATTTCGCACGTTTCAAAACCTAAGACAAGGGGCGATGAAGGGTCCCCCATGAAGATAATCACTTTGCGTTTCAACTTGCCTGTTTCGTGGCTATTTTCTCGCCTATTCCTCAATTAAAAATGCTATTAGGTGGATAATATCTCTGAACTTTTTGACGAGTTTGGGAATATAATAGTAAATATACATAGATTCTTAACAATTCCAATATAAATATTAAATTTTCATTAGCTCCCAATTGCCACTGCGTTAATTAGGTGATTAGCATTTTTTTCTATTGTTTTTTATTGTTATTGTTGCCGAAAAGTCCAGACAAAACTGAAAGTTTCAAAAATGATTTAAAGAGAATATTATTAAAAATAATAAGTTGATAATCACGGCGGGATTGTATTTACCCTAAAAAAATGTTGTAGAAATGTCCAATGTCCACTGTTGGCTTTAGGGTCAGGTGACTTGAAAACAATTGAATTCTTTCAAACATTTCAGCACATAATAGTGGTTTTTATTCGTGAGTTTTGTAAAATATGTGAAAAGTACATACTGTCTTGTAGTTACGCATCTTTACAATTGAAAGTATTATTCTTTTTTTAATGTCTTAGTTGTGAAATTATAAACATTCTTCATTTCAAAATTAAAATTTTATTTATTTTCATGAATAGCAATTAATATAGCTTATAAAGAAATTTTTGAAGAGTTGTCAAAGCATAGCAATCGAAGAGCTATTTTATAATTAATTTTTAGCGACGTATATTTATTTAAAGACTTTTTCATTCAAAGCCTTAAAAACAGTTTTTTTGTATAATAGTAATAAGGTTAATTAATGCATCTTTTTGTTGCCATAAGGAATTAATCTGTGAAAGTAAAATTTGTTCCCTTAAAAATTGCACTGTAGTAAAAATAAAAAATTTAACAAACTTTGCAGTTGAATAATTATTCAAATAATCTTTAGAAATTGTTCTTTTCCTCATTGAAAAAAGTTAATGAAAACATTTTTTCACAATAGTAAGAATACAAATTGTCAAAGGATATTTCCTTTGAACAATGTTTTCCTTGATTTCTTATATAACCGTTTTTTTCCAAATTTTTGTTTGCAAACATTTGTAATTTTACAAAATTTTTTACATTTATATTTTCTAAATTGAAATGTGAGGAATTTTGTGTTAAAATGGGCAATTATTTCTATTAAAGTAAAATCATTTCTAAAATCACACTTTGGTAAAAACTAAAATTAAAAAAATGAAGTTGTATAATTTTTTAATTGTGCATTCAAATTTAAACACTGTAGCTAAATAATTCATGAAAATATATGATCAATTTTCTGTTATCATGAGAATTTTTTCTGTGAAAGTAAACAAAAGTTTGCCTTTCAAAATCCAGTTTTCGTTGATAAGGAATAGAACATTTTTTAAATAATCATTTAATTATTATTTATCTAAAAAGTGTTTTATAATTTAATATTTAAATCACAGTGTAATTTTTCAGGGCCTGAAATGTTTGCTGATAACTTTAAATTAATTTGTTAAGAAATTTTATTATTACACTGTAATAGTTTTTCCATCGATATTTGATTTAGTTGAGAAATACTTCTTTAAGAATACTGAAAACTTTAATAATAGTTATTAATAAAACATAATTAAATAAAAATTTTGAATTGAAGAATTTTTATAATTGCACAAATAAAATGTTAACCAAAGAATAACACTGCAAAACTGCCAACCACGTAATACATCAACAATTTCTACAAAATAACAACATTTTTAAACACCTACATTTGTTAACTTTTACACAAATTATTAACTTACTATAATTTAAAAGTTGAACAAAAGTGCAAAATTAAAAAAAGATTGCAAGTTTCGAGAATTATTGCAAGAGAATATTATTATTTTTACTATTATATATTATTGCTGTTAAGTTTAATTGATTATTGCCTTTTCGATGAATTTCAATTGAGGTAGAATGTATAATAGGGTGGTCCAGAAAATTCCTTTCGGGCTACATAGCAAGACCCCCCCCCCCCCCCCCTTCGAAAGTTTCCATTTCTAGAGAAAGAAAATCTGTAATCTTTTTTTGAAATTCGAAAATTAACACGCATCATCGGGTACTTCAATATTCCTTTTAATTAACATGGGGAAAATTTTTAGTTTTCGAAAAATTGAACTCATGTTCCAAGGTTTCATCCAAACGTGCTAAATTTTTCAAAGATTTGAGAGTAGTGTCTACGATATAAAGCAATATTAATAACTTTCATTTTCAACTTGCCCCTACCTTACTCGCAGCGCCCCTTAATATGTAACCAAAATCAAAAAAATTAATTTTCATCTATATTATTGTTACTTTTGAGAAATCACCGCCGTCTTTTTCATACAAATAATTACTAATCGACAATTTGAATATTTACTATGACTTTTTAAACTATTGGAAATAGTTTATACAAATTCAAATTATTTAAACAATTATTTATTTCTAGAAATGTAAAAAATATTCGTATTTTCTGATTAAAATATAATTCTTGCTCATTGCTGGCACTTATGCGTGTACATATGTTTGTACGTATTGCTTGGAGTATTTCTTTAGACAATCTTTATTTGCTCAAGCAGTTTTTTTCAATAACCAAAAAAATTCAATAAAGTAGAGCCAAAACAATATTTCATTTGATTAGTTATCGAAAAATGACTGCTCAAGCTAATAGAAATTATTTAAACAAATAGAAATTTGTTAAGCATTAGAAGAAATGTATTAAAATCATGTAATTATTCAACAAAAAGTAGCATAGATTATCAATTTGTAAGAAAGTGGACATATCTGACTCGATTTTTAGAAATTCTGAAAATAAACAATAATTAATTGTTTAAATAATTACATTGTTTTTTTAGAAAAATGTACTAAACAACGACAAAAAATAATATTTCAATCAGAAAATACGATTATTTTGAAGATTTTTGAGGAATAAATAATTGTTTTTATAATTGGCAATTGTTTAAACTATAGAAAACCGTTAAAAAGTCATGGTAAATATTCAAATTGTCATATTTAGGACGCTACGGGAAAGGCGGTGGCAGTTCTTTCCAAAAAAAACGAATACTAGCCACGCCCACTCCCTTTTCTAGATACCCTTCCACTCGCCAGGTCTGTATGTTTGGGCTTGAATAGCGGCGTAGCCAGGGGAGGGGGCTTTGGGGGCTCAACCCCCCCCGCGAAACCAAGTATTTCCATTGTTTAATTCCTTTTTCCCCCACTCTTTGCCTATACATATAGTATACAAAAGCCCCTCAAGAAAAAAATCGAAGCCCCCTCCGAAAAAAATCCTGGCTACGCCGCTGGACTCGAACATGTGAAAATATTATACAAATTGCATTGTTTCTATAATATTTTAACTTCGTATATAATACTAAGCCCTGGGCGCGCTTAAACTTGGCAAAAAACGTTCTAAATTGTTCAGTAACTTTACCCCCTCCCCCCACGTGGTTCTTTTTTTGCAATTAATATTGAGAATGATACTTGAAAAGACCTCCCCCTTAAATTACAAATCTTTTAATGAAAAAAAGGAATTTGTAAAAAAGGAATTGAATTTTTAACTACGAAGTATTTTTTAGTCAATAAAACAAATTCTCAGTCAAAATTTGCAAAAGAAGAATAAAAAAAATTGTAATATGTTTAAAATTAATATTAAAAAAAGTCATTTTTAGTTCTTCTATGAAAATTTAATTTAAAGATCATATTCTTCTGAAACCTTTGAAAACGCTAAGAAAGCTTTTAAATTATGGGTTTAAGTCGTCAAAATTCTACATTTTCTTTCAAATTGCTTGTTAATTATTCAAATTTTAAATTATTTGGTAATATTTCCAAACTTCTAAATATATACGAGTTCACTTGAATTTTTTTCCAAATTTATTATTAAATAAATATATTTTTACTTCCTCATGAAAACCGATTTTTTTACCGAAAATTAAACTTTTCCGTGTTAAGTTGAAAATTCATTTCTTTAGCTGAAAATTTAAATATCTGGTTGGAACTTCCTTATTTTTAAATATCTATATGAACATCAATGTATTTTTATCAAAATTAATCTTCTCATGTAGAGAATTAATCTTTCCGGTTGAAAATGCAACTGTTTGGTAAATTATTATTATTTTTTTAGATATTTTTTGGTGTTTAAAGAATTATCATTTCAGTAGAAAATGCATTGATTTGGTCAAACATTTTACTATCCTGTTAAAAATTCGTCCTTATTCATTTTAAAATAAATGTTTAAACATCTTTCATAACGTCTAAAGCAGGTGATATCAAACGCTTTATTTTTTAAAGGAAAAATAATATATTTTTTTTTTAATTTACTGAATTCAGTTTTAACCATTTTTTCGACAATAATTAAAGCAGATTCAATTTTTTTATCACTGTTCAAAATTGGTCAGGTTAGATTTGAAAAACAATTCTTTTAACTCTGACTTAATAAAAATCTTTTATATTCTGCTTTTTATGTATCAAAATAGTATTTTTAGTTAACATTCAGGAAAAACTGCTTGAGCAATAAAAAGAAATGTATGCTGTTTGTTAATGAGTTTCCAAATTGAGTTAGAAATAAGATTATTCATAATTTTGGACAGGGAGTGCAAAATTATTTAAGGATAATTTGAAGAAGTGCGATTTTCTGAAAAATAAACCACATTTATCATGTTAGCTAATATGCTTTCAAATATGACCAAATTTGAGCTTGTGGAAATTTCCAAGTTAGGTGAAATATTGCGCTAATATATTTAAACATTTACAGTGGACTTGAGTAAAATATACTGCAAACTTTTCAATAAAATTTCACATAAACTTGAACATTAATTCTTTAATTTTAAACTATAATAAAATATATTGTTGGAATCGCTATAACTCGGAGATTCCGAATATTATATTTGTAAATTACTGAGTGGTAAATTTAAAAAAATACCATACTCTGTATTTTAGTCCTTACTAGGTACAAAGGACTCCCGTAGACCAGGAGCCACGGCAGCAGATCGGCTGAATGATGGGAAGACGTGAAAAGAGTAGGGGGGAACGTGTACACGTACCCAGGGCGGAATTGTAACCCGCCGTACTTTTTCAAATCATCTTCGATCTTACTGGCCCCTTTTAGATTCGTCATAAATCCAAATCTATTCATTTATATCTATTGCTTCTCACGGTAAGTTAGATAAATGATTCTTTTCCAATTCCTCATTCGGGTGGTTTGAAAAATAAACACTTTTGGAATTTTGTGCATTTTAGTTAAGTGTGCTCGAAAAAATGATTGATGAATTTTCTTGTTCGCAGAGTTTTAAACTTTTCTTGAGTTTCATTTTTTTTTACATAACTGAAGGTCAGAAAAGTCTTCAAGATTTGTTGCAGGTTTCAATCATTTTTATTTAGAAATAGTTCTAATTTAATTCGCCCTTGTTTTCGGAAAAAAATAATAATAGGTTTGTAAGCAGGAGAAGAATTTTTTGGGGTACTTCAAAACTTACCAGTGACAAAAATCCACTAGGGAAAAAATCGCAAAGTTTGGGTATTCAATGAAATAATTGGTATAACTTGTGGCTAAAGCATTTTTCTGAGCAGGCTCGCACAAGAAATTTTAAATTACAAGTGATAAAATTTATCTTATTAAATACCAAATTACAAATTTTGAAAAATTGCTGTAAATCTTATTTTTACTCCTTGGTCTTGTGGATTTTTTATGGTGTATTTCTATGTTCAAAAAGTCCACATATGCTCAGACAAATAAGCTCAGAGCTTATTTGAGCACCCTATTGCTTATTGTTGCTCAAATGTTTGTTGAATAAAAAAATGAAGAAAATGTTTTTCGTAGAGAATAATACACCTCGGATATTTACGACGGATCGTCCACATATTACGTGACATTCTAAGGGCCTGCTCAAACGTTACAAAATGTCAGATATGAGTGGGTTCGCAAAGGTTTTGTAACGTGTGACCCTGTCCAGATAAAAGAATTAAGTTTAAATGCTTATCGATACATTAAATACCAATCCTTTTGATAGAACAAATTGAGTAGTTGAATTTTAAACCAAAGAGTTAAATTTTCAAGCCGAAAAAACTAATTTTCAACAAAAAGATTATTTTCAACCAAGAGAAATGAATTTTTACCGTGAAAAATTACTTTTCTACCATAGAAGATAAATTTTGAAACGAAAAGGAAGAATTTCAACCGAATACATGCATTTTCAAATAAAAAGGATAAGTTTTCCAAAAAAAAAAATAGATTACTCAACTTTTCAGAAAAAAAGAAACTAATATTTCACAAAAGATAACCGAGATTCTGAAAAAATATTTACATTTGGGAATAATAGCTTAATTTGCAACCAAAAATAAAAATTCTTAACAAAAATCTTAATTTTCTACCAAATAGTTGAATTTTTTGTTTAAAAAGAGAATTTTTTAACTAATAATGGAATCCTTAAACGTTCAGCTTGAAAACTAATTTTCATCAAAAAGAGAAATTATCAACCACTTGCATCCAATGAAAAATGACGAATTGTTGACAAAATAATTAAATCTCTAACAAAGATTATGCATTTTGAACAAACAAGATTAATGTTAAAATCAATTAGATGAATTTTTAACAAAATACATGGGTTTTCTACAAAATAATTCAATGACAAACTTAGTTAAAAAATTATACAAAAAATTACATTTCCACAAAAAAAAATAATTTCCAACAAATTATTTACATTTTCAAAAAGTGGAGTGAAACTTTTGAGATAAAAGAAATTTATCAAAAAGACCAATGTTCAACAAACACATTCATTTACGACCAAATATTTGAGTCATATACAGTCTGTCAAGTTAAAGCGTGGGTAACTTTTTTGGTAAAATATTTTATTTAAACGCATGTTTCTACATGGAATTACATTTGTCAAGGTGTCGAG
>NC_046663.1:120533927-120551945 GCF_010883055.1 Belonocnema kinseyi
GGGAGCTCTTCTTAATATTTTGACACCAAAATCATGTCGATACACCTTACCGACTGCGAGTAAAGCCACCCACGCTTTAACTTGACAGACTGTACTTAACAACCACACACTTAATAAATTTATTAATTTTTTTAATAACGATAAAGATAATAAAGAAAACTTATCCGTTATAGTGTATCTGATAAATTTAAAATGTTGAAATAAAATTTGTGTTGGTGAAACTGGTAGGAGACTTAAAACTCACATTTTTGAACATAAGCGGGATTGTGAATTAGGCAATCAAAACACTCGTTTGTTACGACATGAATGGCAATCTGATCAAACTATTTTATAAAAGATTTATCTATAAACTAAACTAAAAAAAAATTAATGCTACTTTTAAATAAAAGTTACTTTGGCGCACTTTCAATTTGGGTCTTCACTTTAAAATCAGCCTTTATTAATTACTCATTGAAAATTGACTTTATCTCTTAATCTACTCGTTAGTTCATGTTTGTCCTTCCAAATCAAAAAATCTTGGTTCGGTTATTATTATTTTTTTTAATGTAGTAAAATTTCTATTTTGAAGCCTCTGAATTTGAAGGTTTAAAGTTTAATGTTTTAAAGGGCACTTTTCAAACCACGGTTATTTATAAATTTTAACCTTCAATAATAAAAAATAACTAATTTTGGTTCACTCTAAAATGATGTTCTTTTATCTTAGAAAATAACGTAAGATTTAAATGTCTTGGATGGCTTTATTAATATCACTACAGATAAATTTAAAAAATCTACAACTTTTTTCATTAGAAGGTTTTTTTTTTTAATTCTATGCCAGTTTATTCAATCTGCTTAAATAATTTAGTTTAGGTTATGCATTAGCTTAAAGAAGGCATGAAACAAGGTCGAAACGTACGTTGCTTTTTTTAAAGAAATTGAAATATAAACCATGATTCATGGGCAACTGAATCCACTATTATTTGTATTGGACCGTATGACCAATAACACATTCTCAGACGATTTGACTTTTTCAAACGTGAAATAATTAACTTTTTTGAATATTAAAACTAATTTTTTAAAAACTCTTCACAAACCATAAACGAATTTCCAACAAGATAGTTATATTTTACAAAAGAGTTTAATTTTTATAAAAATTTTGAATTTTTAGAAAAAAAGTTCATTTATGTCCAAATAGTTGAATTTTTTTACTTGTAAGCGACATATTTTTAACTGAAAGTTAAATGAAATTTTCCAGACGAAAAAAATTACTTTTCCACAAAACAAAATAATTTTTAAGAACATAGCTACAGTTTCAAAAAAATAGTTTATTTTTAGGTCAACAATATAATTATCAGCTAAAACACTTTTTTCAGCTAAAAATCGGATTATCAACCACTTGCAATAAATAAAAAATGACAAATTTTGTTACCAAATAGGTCAGTTCTTAACCAAAATCATAAATTTTTAAAAATCAAGATTACTTTTATGGCCAAGAAGACTAATTTTTAACAAAAAACTTAATTTATAATTATATACTTGTGTCATAAACTTATAACGGAGAAAATTTCAACTGAAAATGGAATAATAACCCAAGTGCGAATTGTTGGAGCTGAATATACGGGCCAGTGTTGGTCCAATTTTGGCAGCCAAAGGTCGGCTAAAGTTATTGGGCCAATGTCGGCATTTTAATCGGCCCAGTTTTGAGCCAGTGCTGGCAGCCTTTATTGGCTATTTATATTTGCCGGTCCTCCACCGATGCTTGGACCAGTATCGGCACTTTATTGCGCTAAGTCTCACTTTTAGTACGGGGAACCATGTTTCACGAGGCTCAGCCGAAGTCTGGCCCAGTGACGGCACATTACTGGGCCAAGTGTCACTTTTACCACGGCAAACCATGTTTTATTTAAATCGGCATAATGTTGAGCCAGTGCTGGCAGCCTACATTGGCTCTTTATATTTGCCGATCCTCCGCCGATGTTTGGCCCAATATCAGCACTTTATTGCGCTAAGTCTCACTTTTAATACGGGGAACTATGTTTCACGACGATCAGCCAAAGTCTGGCCCAGTGACGGTACATTACTGGGAAGTGTTACTTTTACTTCGGCAAACCATGTTTTATTTAAATCGGCCCAATGTTGAGTCAGTGCTGGCAGTCTATATTGGCTATTTATATTTCCCGATCCTCCACCGATGCTCGGTCCAGAATCGGCACTTTTTTTCTCCAAGTCTCACTTTTAGCACTTAATAAACAAATCGTACACGAAACATAAAAAAAATGTATTGAAAAATTGTTAAGGTTCACGATGAAATTTGTTAAGTTCTGTCATTAAAAATTTCAAATGTTTATGAAAAATTACATTTCCTGCCATTGTAAAAAGTTGTAAAGTAGGCTGCAACGGAAAAAAAACGAAATATTACGCGAAGAAAAATTGTCATCCATTTAAATTATTGATTTAAAAATTATTGTATCGCTATTCCTGCTAATAGTTCGTGTATTTTACATATACACTACGTCGCATAATAATAAATAATTATAAAAAGAGAGCTTAAAATTTTATTGTTTAGATTTTCTGAACTGAAACTTATGAGGATGGTTCTTTCACAGAGTTTCAACTTGTCGGTTTAGCGCAGTGGTTATTGATTGAATAGCTGAATCATAAACTTGAAGATATTTTCAACCGAAAGTGGAATAATAAACTTTCGCGATAAAAAGAATTTTTTTTAAAGTAACAAAGTTCCAACAAAATAGGTAAGCTTTCAAATGTTTCATTTTCAGTCAAAAATATCAATTTTAAGAAAAAAATTAATTTACGACGATATGGTAGAATTTTCAAACTATAAGCGACATATTTTCAACCAGAAGTGAAATAAAACTTTACAGATAAACAAAATTATTTTTACTTCAGAAACAAAGAATTTCCAACAACATAGTTTGCAATAAATGGTTTATTTTTAATCCAGCGATATAAATTCTCAACAAAAATGTTACTTTACGGACAAATAGTTTAGTCATAAACTTGGAAGGGATACTTTTTCAACCAAAAGTGAAATAATGAACTTTAGCAAATAAAAAGTGGTTAAAAAAAAGACTTCTTAACAAAATAGTGAAATTTTCAAATGAATAGTTCAACCTTGAGCAAAAATGTGGATTTTCAAGAAAATAATACACAAACAATATAAAAAATTTCAAGCAGATAGTTATATATTTAAGAATAGTTTAATTTTTAACAAAAAAAAATTAATCTACGTCCATATATTTGAATTTTTAACTTAAAAGCGTCAATTTTTTAAACAAACGTGAAATTAATTAAAATTTTCAGTTATAAAAACAACAATGTTTCAAGAAAATTGTTACATTTTCAAATAAATAGTTTAATTTCAAATAAGAAATATGACTTTTTAACAAACTATAAATTCTTATACTATTGTTTCACTTTTCTACCAAATTTGCGAATTTGTATGCCAAAAAGTTAAATTTTATACAAAAAAATGTATTTCACACCAAATAGCTGAATTGTTAATTGAAACCATGCATTTTAAATAAAATAATGCCTATTTTACAATTTCATGAAAATTCAATGATTTTAAAATTTCGGTATCAAACATTTTGAATTTTTAAATTCTGACACCAAATTTGGATTTAGTGGCCCCATAAACGCAGAGATACTCATTTTTATAAAAATCAAACCATTTTTAAATTTTACAAAAAGCAAAAAATCAAGACCCCCCACTTTAAAAGGTAATAACTTCGCAGAAAAAAAATGTGAGGAGGTTCGAATAAGAACCACACGAATCTGCTAAGTTTTCTGAATAAAATGGTGTTTCTGTAATTTGCGTAAAAAAATTTCGTTTCGAGCTAATTAGCAAAATACAAGTAAAAATGTTGTCGCGAGGCCCGTTGTTGAGACACCTTAAATTTCACATGATCCCAGAGATAAGAGTATGTTGGAAAAAATTTGAAAAAATTCTGGAGTGTCCTACAACATGTTTAGAATCCAGTGGAGACCTTAAAATTTTAAAATATTAAAAAATGTCAGTTTTGCAAGGATTTTTGTTGAATGTTTTTATTTAGGGATTGAATGGAGCTATCGCGCTGTTTAATGGCTTAAAATGTGTAGTAATATACCCTGATTCCTATTTCGACTACAAAACTGAATAAAAATTAGAATTTCGCGATTAAAGTCGCTCAGAATAATTCGGAATTTAATGAGGCGAGGCACGTGGCACAGTAGTAGAAAAAAGTATAGAAAAAAAAGGTCGATCATATTTCCCAGCGGCAGACAGCCGTTTTCTTCAGATTTTCCCACAGCTGCTTCTTGCTCAGCAGGGCTGTCTCAATGCTTTGAGGTGGGCTGCGCCCTTCTCTCCTGATATAAAATTTTGATATCATAATACAGTATCAAGCTTGCACACAAATTATCTTGTATTTTGTTTATTTAATATAGTACACCTATATCGGTATTATAATATAATTTTGTAATTATTAGGCTGTTAATTCGCTACTGAAATGCGTGAAAGATTTATTTATATGAGCAATTTTATGTGCGTATTTTTTTTAAATTATTCGTTATATAATAATGTTGCACCATATGTAGTGTTATACAAATATTTTTCCATTTAGCCGAAAAGAAAGTGTGGACTTTCTTGGAAACTGAAAATATAGGACTTCACACTTTTAACCCTATCCCCTTGTTTTACCATTTTTTAAATATTTCCTCTTTGTCTCGCCATTTTTAAGAAATTTGTACTCTTTCCCTTATTGTTTCGCCTAAATGCGAATTGAATTAATACAGAAACTAGCACGCATTTCAGTAGCGAATTAACAGCCTAATAATTACAAAATTATATTATAATACCGAAATAAGTGTACTATATTAAATAAACAAAATACAAGATAATTCGTGTGCAAGCTCGATACTGAGACGGCCCTACTGAGCGAGCAGCAGCTGTGGGAGAATCTGGAGAAAACGGCTGCCTGTCGCTGGGAAATATGACCGACCTTTTTTTTCTACACTTTTTTCTAGTACTGTGCCACGCGCCTCGCCTCATTAAACTACTTATTATTCTGAGCGACTTTAATCGCGAAATTCTAATTTTTATTCAGTTTTGTGGTAGAAATAGGAATAAGAGTACATTACCACACATTTTAAGCCATTAAACAGCGTGATAGCTCCATTCAATCCCTAAATAAACAGTTAACAAAAATCCTTGCAAAACTGATATTTTGAAATATTTTTAAATTTTAAGGTCTCTACTGGATTCTAAACATGTTGTAGCCCACTCCAGATTTTTTTCAAATTTTTTCCAACATACTCTTAGCTCTGGGATCATGTGAAAGTTAACGTTTCTCAACAATAATTGGCTTCGCGACAGCATTTTTACTTGTATTCTGCTAATTACTTCAAAACGAAATTTTTTTACGCAAATTACAGAAACACCATTTTATTCAAAAAACTTAGCGGATTCGTGTGGTTCTTATTCGATATTCCTCACATTTTTTGCTGCGAAGTTATTGCCTTCTAAAGTGGGGGGTCTTGATTTTTTGCGGCGATATTATTCGTCAGTAGCCGAATGTCGGCCGGCGAAAAGCACAGGCCGATTCACTGACAGTGAATTCAGTGTTGCCAAATCGCCGAGCCGGGAAAGTTTGCAGTATACCTGTAATTTTACTTATATCGATAGTGGTGACAACGTGCAGGCCATGTCTGAAAGTATGTCGACACTAACGCCGGTGATATATACTCGAACTAGGTAGTCGAAGATACCGTTAACGGGTGAACGTTATCACCTCAGAAAGTTTTTTCGCCAAATGCACTAGGAGTCCATCTAAAATGGATTTACATAAAAAAATAGGTAAAACGTTATCACCTCATAATTTCGAGCCAAATGACGCAAAGTACGTGAAATAGTCTAAAGGAGGTAATATAGCTTTTTTAAAAAGTCCTATAACATTTACTTCGACCATTTTTTTATAGAAATTGCCATTTTGGTTTTATTTATTGAGCTTTTAAAATGTCCTGAAACATTTTTTTAAACCAGTTGTTTGATATTACTCGCTATTTGTGTTTTAGTTATCGAAAATACTATGAAGATAATAGCAAGTTCAAATTTTGAGACATACAACACGAAATATGGGGGAAAGTTCTTGGATGATTTTCAGCTTTTAAAATTCCTAAAAATATGTTTGAACCAATTTTGTACATAAATTCTAGAAAGTCTGAAGAAAGGACTGTAGTTTGTTATTTTGAGGTAGCTCAGAAAATAAAAAGTCTTGCCACATTAATATTTTAATTTCCTCATATTAATGTATTAATTTTGCAAAAATAGTTGAACATGTTTTTGAGGGCTTATAAAATATTAATTTAGGTTAGGATAAGGTGAAAAAATAATACTTTGGTCAATAAACTAGATGTACACATAAAAATTTATTTACTAAATGCAGCACTTGTTATCAAAGTTGGTCTAAGAATGATATTCAAATTTTCCCGCGGATTCAAACCCGTCCATACGGCCATTAATAAGAAGTGGAACTTTCGTAAGTAATAACATTAAAAAAGTATAAAAATGTCTATAAAAAGCATCTAAATGAATGATTTATAACTAATAAAACCCACGTGCGTTTCATTTCGACGAATATGATTAACTGATTCAAAAACTGTAATTGATGTATAAAAATATGAGTAGAGTGATCTAACCTTTATTTTGTAGTATCTCATGCTCTGATGTGAGTCGAGGAAAATGGCTACTGCTGTGCTGAGGAATGTTCTGCGGAAATCCACAGGATTTTCAGCAGATGGATCAAATTTTTTACAACTTGGAAGCCCTTCCTATACCCTCAGGTACATACAATTTTATCTTTAACATTTCTGACCAATTGTTTTTTCGAAATATGTTATATAATGATCGCATAACCTATATGGCCGTGTTGAAACTGAACAATCTAATCTTTATTTACGATAAATCTACTATATTTTGTTTAAAAATGAAAGAAATTCGTAGAAAAGATCTGCTTTTTAAAAAATTTGTATACCATTGTGAAGTAAGATATATAATTGATGTTTTTTTCGTTGGAAAATTCGATCTCTGATATACTTTTTGACATGGAATTAAACTGTCGTCTGCATTTATGAGAATATGCATGACATTTTCTGTTCCTTCTTTTTCAAACAAATAATTTATTCTATAAAGGCATATATTTCCCTTAAACTTTTGTTTTATATTGCGTTTCTTATTACTTATAATGATATACTTAATGTGTTGTATTTTATATGAAGATACATGTACCTTTTTAGTTTCAATACATAACATTTTTAATTTGAAAAACTATTAGTATAGAATACATATTAATTAATAGAACATTTTACATAAATTACCTGATAGGGTATGCGAATACATATATTGCATTTTTTTCTGATAATTTACTATGTTTTACACTTCTGCTGTGCGTTTCAAAAAATTTGTTCACATATTTCAAATATGATAGCATTTTGGAAACTTTTTAAAAGTTCTTGTATCTTATTAAGAATTGTATATAGAATTTTAAAGCTACTCATTTTACTCGTTTGACTCATTTTTTTAGCAAGCGAAATGCCGGTCACTTTCCTTGGATGCCTGACTACGAATATATGAAACAGTTGGAAGGACATTTTTGCTACACCTTCGATGGTCCCGTAAAATGGCAGTTTCCGAAGACAAACGCCCCAGTGAAGCCACTTGAAAGCAAAATCAGCAATGTGAAATTAAATTTTGGGCCTCAACATCCCGCAGCTCACGGTGTGCTGCGTTTAGTGCTGGAACTTGACGGGGAAATTTGTAGAGGTGCTGACCCACATATTGGACTCTTACATCGAGGAACCGAGAAGCTGATAGAGTATAAAACGTACATGCAAGCTTTGCCATATTTTGACCGTTTAGATTACGTTTCTATGATGTGCAACGAGCAATGTTTCTCTATGGCCATTGAGAAACTTCTGAATATCGAAGTTCCCCTTCGTGCGAAGTACATACGAAGTGAGTAACAAATGTTACAATTTAAAGCCTCTTAGTTTGAATGTGAATTCTGCAATTCACATGACAGGAGTCCATAGTGAATTTATCTTTTGACCGACAATTCTTATTCAACTCTTATTAAAAATTCCTAGAGCTTCTTTAAAATTGATAAAAATTCGGGCTTTGAACTCGCATATTTTCTTACTTTTTGCTACTTTCTTCAACCTAAAGTTACCTTTTTTGCTTATGGCAACTTTTTTTATACTTAGAAACTAGCAGACACCTCGTCGCATGAAATTCAGCATACGCCATGTCCGTTGACTATCAAACTAAGAAAATGGGGTTTAAAGTTTTAATTATATTATGTTTTGCGTGCTGCTGTATTTTATAAAATTTAAACCCTGGGTCTCTAGCGACCTTGAAAACTTATAATTCTCCTTTAATTTTCCATGAGAACCTTATTTTTTCTGGTTCTTTGCTTATAAAACATTTATTTAATTGAAATACATAAAGTAATTAAAATATTTTCATTGTTTGTTTTTTCTTATAAAATTTTAGTAGTTTTTTATTTAAAATTTATTAACCCTTACTTGACACACTTCGGCTGTGTGACATACTTGACCCATTGGGGTGCTTTGTACCTCAACGACAAAAATTGTTATAAAAAATAAGTTGTTGATTATTTTAAGTTGTCAATTTTTATAGGTTCTTAAGAGTATGCGTTTTGAAATTATATAGATTATATGGCCAAAAAGTAAAATTAACTGTAGTAAAAAAATTGAATTGTCCGAAAAAATCGAAAAAATGACAAGTTTTATAAAAATAAACATAACTATTTTATTTTTTTCAAAAATGGCTAAAAATTCAGCTACAAGAAATACCTACAAGAAAAAAAAGGTATTTATTCTTAGAAATGAATGGAGGAATTTCGCTAAAAAATGAGTATTGTATTAGTACCAGAATAATGAGTAGTATTTATTGTTTCAAACCAATATTTAAAAAAGTATGGTTATAAAATCGATTGAATATGTTAAAAATGACATAAAAAAAGTAATCACATTTATTATGAAACCAATTCATCTTTCAACTGTCGGTACAATCGTCGCAAAGTACATAACTGTGCTCATTGCAAATGGGACGGTTACAGGCTGATCAACTTCTTCGGCTTTTTCGATCTTCTTTTCTCTTTCAAAGTACGCAGCGCATTGCAGAAGGTAGATTGATATGCGTACTAAAGCTCTTTCAGCCCCAATTTCTTTTTTTTTTTAATTCCTGCGATGCCAAGTCAGATTCCTCTGAAGCGTACTCATTGCATACCTCAGTTCCAAGTACGATGTTACGAGATGGGTATATAAATTTTCCAAGTAGTCGATCGTCATGACCTTGGCATCGTTTCCGTCATTTTTCAGTTTGCATTTGAGAAAAATTCTCGCTTTGACAATTGCCGGATTCAACATACCGCAAAAATACATTGCCGGTCACCTGCAGGTCTTTCCAGCCACAGTACAGGAATGACAAAACTGGTCGAAATTATCCGTTCCTCCTTTTGTTGTGTTATAATGCCTAACAATATTCGGCTTCTCATCCGTTGCTTCCTCGATACGCATGAAAGCGGAAACTACAAGGACAATTTTATTTGACTTCTTGTTTTTTGAGCGTAGGAGACGAGGGTTAAGTCCTGCGCATGGCAAACCTTTGTATTTGGCCGTGTTCTCGGCGCAACTATGAAGTCGGCTGTGATTTCTCGTTTATTTTTCTTCAGAGTTCGTTACCCATATGTTCAATGGATCAGGGAACATTTGTTGCCGGAGAGATATCGAAGTATACCAATTGTCACAAGTAACTGAATGGCTAGTTTTGTAAATCGACTCAGTGACCAATCGGAAGTAATATTCTGGCCGTAAATAATACGACATCTGAATAAAAAACTGTTATATATCGTAAAAAAATGTAGACATTGTATAACATAATATACTTAGTTTTTTATTCACACCGATGTCAATATATGAAAGAAAAAAAATTCACTTCGATTTCACCAACTTAACCTTACTTGACACACTGGGGTACAGGTGATCCCACTCGACTTTGGATGGCTGTCGATGAGAGACTGATCACCCCAGTGTTATGGTACGGGCTGGAGGGGGCAGCAAAACTTTCCAACTACTAACAGATGACGTCACTGGTCCATTTTCTTCAGGTTTAGATACTCAAAATTAAGGAAATGTGGGCCTGGGGCTGCTTGTACCCAAGTGTGCCAAGTAAGGGTTAAAGAATGTCAAAGTATACATTTTTCGTGATATCCAGCTGACAGATTATAAAAATTATTACTTGAAAATATCGATGTTAATAGTTCAGATAACTCAGCGGCGCCACTAAAAAAAAACAAAATTTCATATAATGCATATTTTTTTCCTATTTTTTTCCAGAATTTTTTTACTCTATTAGTTTTCGAGAAAACAGGGCGGCGCTAGCTTGCAGGCAACTCTTCCTACTTTTTCTTTGTTATTTTTTGCTTTCCAATGTGATGTGAAACATTGTAAAATAAATCTTTATTTTCAAAAGCAACCCCCTGTTCTTCAAAAGCGTATTTTAAAGAAAGACACTATCAAGATGGGTTTTGTAAAATTAACCCTTATTTACAAAAACAATACACTGTAATGAAAACACGTATTGAAAATAAGTTGATGCCTACATAGATGGAACTTACTTATAAAGTAGTAACAGGGTACTTTTAAGCCTAATTATTTCTCATCCCTAATCCTTACAAAAATAACCGCCGTAATGTATATTCTTTTCCACCTTATGTGTGTATATTCAAAATATATAATTTACATTTTTGGATGCATCTTTTAATGCCTTTAATCAACTTCCAGCTCAACAATTAGGTCTATGAAGGTAGCACCTCCATAGGCGAAATTCCAAAATTTCTACGTATCCGAATTTTGGCCTTTTTTGGACTTTTTTAGGCTGTATTGCTGGTTTTTGGGCTCCACTACTTTTTATGAGAATTAAGATTTGAGGTGGAGATGCTGACTTAAATCATGCTAACACCTCCATTATATTAAAAATTAAAAGAAGAAAAATCAAACACGTAAGAATTTCGGACTTTTATTGTGCTCTTGAACGCAACGACAACCAATTTCCAAAAACCACCCCTACTAAAAATAAACCTTCACCCTATATAAAAACTCAAATTCGGAAAAAGCAAAGACTACCAGAATTTTTGACTTATTTTGGGCTCCCGAATTCACGAAAAAAGTCTAAAAACTACCCCCATTTTCAAAAAACCTCCCCCTTGCGAAAAATAAAATCTGCAAAACAAAAAATTCACCCGATTTTGGGCTTATTTTGAGCTCTGGAATGCACCAAATAAAAATTCAGAAAAACCACCGCTATGTACAAAAACACCAACTCATCAGTAAAAACTTAAACTTCGATATTGTCATTTTTTAAGAGCCAAAAACTCAGAGACTCCATTGACACTCGAAAATTTTCAAAAAGATTATTTTTTTACAATTTCATATGCGGTTTGATTTTTTTTCTTTTAATTTTTATATAGTGGAGGTTGCTGGCTTGATTCAAGCCAGCACCGCCACTCGAAATTTTAATTTTCATAAAAAGTATTTGGGCCTAAAAATCGGCACTACAGCCCAAAAAAAAGCCCAAAATTCTGATACAAAGAAATTTCGGAATTTCGTTTGTGGAGGTGCTAGCTTGACAGTCCTAATTGTTGCGCTGGAAGTTTATTAAAGGCATTAAAATATGTATCGAAAAAGTTAAATTATATTTTTTGATTATACACAAATAGACTGGAAAATAATATACATTATGGCGGTTATTTTTTTAACGATTAGGGGTGAGAAATAATTACACTTAAAAATACCATGGTACTATTTTATAAGTAAGTTCCATCTATGTAGATATCGACTTTTTTCAGTACGTGTTTTTGCATTACAGTGTCTTGTTTTTTCTTAATAAGGGTCAATTTTACAAAAGCGATTGATATGACATTAGAGAATAATGAAAGAGCACGAGAATTAAGAGGACAAAATCCCAATAGTTAATGTATACAATTTTGGGCATCAGTCTGCAGGTTTGTATTCAGATACAAATACGGGGGTAGTTTTTGTAACGATTAGTGGTGAACAATAATTTTGTTCCTCAGTTATGCTTTAAAAATATCATGTTAATATTTTAAAAGTATTTTCCATCTTGATAGTTTTTGTTTAAATACGTTTTTGCAGAACAGGGGGTTGCTTTTTGAAATAAGTGTTGATTTCACAAAAGTGTTTCACATCACATTCAAAAGAAAAAAATCTAGCCTAGTCATTTTTTAAATCCTGTTTTTAATACTTTTTTCATTGCAGGGGGTAGTTTTTTTTTTAAAGAGTCGATTTTACAAAAGCGATTCATAGCACATTTTAAAGAAAACAAACAGCCATCAAATCTAACCTGGTGATTTTAAAAAAATTTAATGATTTTTGTACAGGGCGCTGCTGAGTTGCCGGCAATCTAGTGCCGCCCTGTTTTCTCGAAAACTAATAGACAAGCAAAATTTTTATTTTTGTTTAACAATAGCAAAAAAAATATGCATTATATGGCATATTGTTTTTCGTTAGTGGCGCCGCTAAGTAGTCTGACCTACGTTAATTCAGTTTCAGAATTATAATTTCTGAGAGGTTGAACACACGACTTTTGAGTGTATATCAGATTTTAAAGATTCCAAAAGGTTTTAAAATATTTTAGATGGATTTCAAAAGATTTGCACTGTGTTAAAAGATTCCAGAAAGAACGGAGAATTCTAAAATAACCTAAAAAATACAATTAATAATTGCTCATGTTGTATATTGTTAGGAAACGGTTAGTTTACTATTTCATTTACAAAAATTAAACCTAAAGAAAATTGAATTATGTACCTAGAAAACCTAAGAATCGCTAGACACCTTGCTTAATCGCAACAGATAATGTTCAACCTCAAAATAAAATGTATATGTAGGTTTCCAAGCAATTTCAGCTGAGTATTTCGTACATTAAAGAAGATTATTAGAAACAAAAGCTTTGTGTTCAAAATACAATATTTGAATATAATACTTGATTTAGTTACTGGTTTTCTTGGTTCTTTTCTAGTTTCAAAAAATATTTTTATTATTTGTAAGCTGAATGTCATAACAAAATGTATATTTTTACATTAGCTGAGATGCTGTAAATATGAAAATACTATTAACTTAAAATTTTTTTAATTGGACTTGGCGTACTCTAAGTTTCATGTGACGATCTGTATCGCTCAGTAACATATGACTGTGCCGCCTACGCAACAACATGTGCGTGTTGGATAATCCACTTAATGCCTTCTGCAAAAAATATTTACAGAAGTATAATTTAAATTTAATAGAGAGGCTGGCTTTGCAAAAAGTCGCATTTATTAACCAATAGAAATTTGTTTTCACTAAGATTAAATCAAAAGTGTATAATACATTATTACAAAGAAAAAATTAAATCTGCAATTTTAAATTACAGTCAAACGTGGATTTAATGTAAATTTTGAGACTGAGCGTGACATTATTTCCAGAGTCTCGGAACTATTTTGTCTCCCTGTTTTTTCTCTGTTTTGTGACGCTTAAGTGAGCACCGCATATCCTCCCGCACTCTTCTTACCAATCCCCACCGCGCGATGTCCATTCTCGGAAACCTGAAATGGAGGTTCACGGATCCAGGTTTGACTGTATTTACTCTTTCCTAGTGCTTGTGTGTAAAATTTTACATTTAGAAATGGCAATTTTAAAGAAGAGTGTAATTTTACAATCATCAACAAATTCAAAGTAATATCATGCATGATCTCTTAAGAGCATGTGATATTTCTATATGAGCTAAATTAGTTTCATTGGGGGTTTCTTCACGATGACTCAACATTTTTCGCTGAATCTTTAGGAAATAATCCATTTTTAACGTTTTCAGTTTAAAAAAATCATTTATTTGGTCAAGTCCCTATTTAGTCCCTTTTTGAAGGAAGAGGTAACTTTAGGCACTTTTCTCCATGATCTCAAGTTAGGGACCTCTTCGCACGGGGAGGTAAATGTTCGCGGATGAGTAATAAAACCATGGCCATGGTTTTTCAGGTCGCCCTTGCGAACATTGAATTCCACGTGAAGACGTGTGTAACCGTTGGAGTAGTGTACGATATTTGTATTAGAAAACTGTCTGTAATGAGACTATAGGGCCCCATGAAAAGTAAGCTTTAGATAGCCCTTCTCCGAAGTGGTGCGATAATGTCCTATGCAGTGAATATTTTTTGATGATTATGATGTTCCTTGTCCAAACATTCTTCTTTTTTGTTTTGTTTTCTCCATTTGTCATATTTCTCCTTTGATTTTTTGGGTGCTAAATCTTGTTATTTTCAACCACTAGAAATTATTTCTAGATAGTTTTAGCACACACATAAGACGTTCTTTGATCAATCTAAAAATCTTCAATAAAGTGGAACTTCTGAAAAATAAAAGTAAAATTATGCCTTGTTGTTAAATAAAACATTATGTCAAATTTTTTATCAAAGTTCCAGACATAAATTTATTCGAAGTTTAAAAAGCTTTCGTTTAGAAAACGTCTAAATCAAAACAATATTTTAGGTTAAAAATGTATATGAGGACCAGCCAAATAGGCAAGGGATAGATACAGTGACACAGAAAAACAGGGGATTGTTAGAGATGGGCGAAAAGGCTCAATTGGCAAAAGATAGAAAGCAATAGTAGATAAACAAAGAAAGGGATAACTGAGATCAAGAAAAAAGGTCTGAAAGGGATTACTCTCAATTTGAATTAGTGAAACTTTAATGATGCAAAAAGCCAAAAGTGCATTATAGCTTTTGGGTTAAATTTTATATAAAAGCAGTCAATTTTCACTGATTAGAATTTAAAGAAGCAGGTTTGAATCTGGATTGTCAAACAGATAAAAAGGGATAGACGGTAATAGGCAAAGGATATAGCAGTGGGGACTGGAAGGGATAGTATTAGAACTTTATTTGCAAAGAGGTCGAAGTAGATAGACGAAGATATGCATGTATGGAGAAAAGGGAATTAAAAGAGATAGGCGTAAATCTGGATTTAAAAGGAGATAGAGACAATTACAGGAGTAAAGGCAAATGATAAGTAGGGCTAAAGAAATATGGATTAAATGAAAAAGAAGTAAAGGTATACTTGCAAGGAAATAAAGAAAGATAGAGATAGAAATAGATATAGATGGACAGAAAAGAGATAGAATGAAGTAAAGCTGGATAAACAATCGGTATAATGTGGATAGGCTGGAATAAATAGATTAAGAGGTAGGCGAACAAAACATGTTAAATTCATTCGAGGTCATTCCTAAATAATTAGACAAATGCTGCGTGTAAAAAATATCAGAGGTAAAAGAAAAATGAATATAAAATGATGTAGATTAAAACACCCAGCTAATTTGTCAATATTATTAAATAGAGTCATTCATGAAAAAATTGTTTTCGTTAAAAAAGTTATTGTTACTAAGTATCAATATTGTTAATTTCAAATTGTTGGTCAAAAAGTTATTTGAGTCTTTTAAATAATTATAATAATTATTAAAAAGACACTTAAAAATGATTAAAAGCCACGGGATTTCTACGAGTTTTTATTGGCGAGTGACGTGTGACGTCAGATTTTCCAAGTCTCATGTCGGTGTACAAACGCAGTGATATTTAAGCCTATAATTATTATCCGAAGGGATTTGAAAATAAATTTTAATTTTCAAGCATAGCTCAATACGTTAGAAGGTCATCGGACAGCTTGTCTGAAGTGAATGTGTGAATGATAAGCGGATTTTTTTCTGAAAGCGAGTATTTGCGCATTTTTTTAGAAAAATTTTATTATTAAACGTTTTATTGTACCTTTTGTCGCTTTTCCATAAACCCAATATACTCATTTCCAATGCTTTTTTTTAATGATTTAAACTTTTCACATACGGTCTACTGAGCAGTCTTACCTTTTTTTAACGGTATATATATATATATTTTTTTTGTTTTGTTTTGAAAATGCATGATTATATTTGAGAATATTTGAAATACTGTGAAAATGTTGCACGAAAAAATGTAACCTTTCGATTTTCCATTATTTTTTATGCTGTCAACATTTTATTTTTGATTTATCAAGAAAATTCAAAAAGTTGTTATGATAATCTTCTAGGGCATTTAGACATCAAACTTTTTCTTCTCTTGCCATTTTTTCATATTTTCCGTTAATCGGCTTAAAAGATTCATTTTCGTGTGTTTTTTTGAATTTTTTATATGCTGTAACTCTAATAATTTTTTATTTAAGAAAAAAGTCAGTAGGTAAATTGTTCGACTTTTTAAATGATGTGAATAACCGTACAGAGAATTCTTGAATTTTGAAAAAATGGTCTCGAAAATATTCAAAAGGCGTTCACTTTTTGAATTTGTATCCAAAATGGTTGGCTAACGAACTTGAACTTTAGTTTAGGACACTAAAAGAGTGTGCCAGAGACCAATCTAATAGAATTATTTTTTCAAAAGTTATCGTTTTGACAAACAGACAGGCATAAATACATACAGACAGGCCGACAGACAGACACATTCTTAAAAACCTATTTTTCGGATGAAAATGTAAAAATGATTTATTTGTCATGAATATTATTTGATGGTTCTGTTTTTAGTTTTAATCATAAAAAATAGCATAGAAAAATTAAAAACTTAAATTTTTCGAAACCCTACACACGCGGCGAAAAAGGAATTAAAAGGCAAAAGTTGTGATAAGCATGTTTGCCCACGCAACGGGCACATTTTTTTACTGTTAATGACGTTTTTCATGATTAAATCCAAAACTAAGCATCCTATCGAAAAGTCGTTAATAACAAATTTCTAGATCTTTTTCAAATGCAAAAGTTTTGTGTATTCATCTTTTACCGTATTTTGCACAGTTTAACCGAAAAATGCAATTTTTGATTTTTAATTAATTTTTTATGCTGTCAAAATTTGAATTTTCAATTTTTTAAGAAAATTCAAAAAGTCGTTGAAACAATATTGTAGGGCATTCAAAAAGAAACATTTTTCTTTTCTTGACTTTTTTTCATATCGTGCGTTATTTGGCATAAAATGTTGATTTTCGTGTGTTTTTGGATAATTTGGAAATGCTATAACTCTGGTAAATTTTGGTTTTATCAAAAAAAGGAATTGAGATAAATTGTTCGTCTGTTCGAATACTATGAACATCCGTAAAAACATTTTTGTATTTTGAAAAAAGTGTTCTAAAAAATTTTCAAAATACGTAAACTTTTTGAATTTTCATCCAAAATGGCTGGCTGACGAACTTGACATTTAGTTTCTGACACTCAGATAGTGTGCCAAAGGCCAATCGAATAGATTAATTTTTTCAAAAGTTATCGTGCTCACAGCCTGACACACACACATACAGACAGCCAGACAGATGCATTCGTAAAAACTTGTTTTTCGGATTCTGGGGATCTCAAAACGTGGACATTTGACAAAAACAGGGGGGTGGGGTCAAATTTTAGACAAATCTAATACCTTCTCTGATGAGAATGTAAAAGAGCGACCTATAGGTCCTCCTGTAAGTCTATATATTTTATAGGTATATTATTAATACGGAGTAGCTATTTTGCCATACATGTATGTCGAAATATCCGACGGTAGCTTATTTCGGCATACAATTTTGGCCAAATAAGGACGGTATTTTATTTCGACCTTTTGGAATATATGCAGGAGAGGGTGATGGTCAAAATAAGGAGAGTAAGTTATTTATTATTATATGGTAGATTATAATAAGGACATTAATCATTAAAAAGACAATTGTAATTGCACCAGCGAAACATTAGCAAAGATATTACAAGCCTAGATGCGGTACGTGTATAGTTCGAGGAACTAATTGTAGGCGGCGTTCCCGGCGAAAATTGCCCGATCCCACCATGCCTCTCAACCCGAAAATCGCACCAACCAACTACTTTGCCCCTGCAATCTTCACCCGTCGAACAAGTCCACCAAATAGCCGATACTAAGTCGGCAAATACTAAAT
>NC_046663.1:120552045-120556103 GCF_010883055.1 Belonocnema kinseyi
TGCCTTACGAAATATATAATAAATTTGCAACAAAGAAGATTAATTTTCCTTACCAAAAAAGACAACTTTTAACAAATTCCATGAATTTTCAACTTATAAAAGATCCATTTCTAATCAAAACTTGACAAGCCGCAATTTAAAAAAAATAATAATTTTAAAAATAAAAAACCAAAGTCAAAATCCAAATCCAAGGAGGTAAATCTTGCAGAAATATGATTTTAAAAAAATTAGATTTAACAAACATGAAAAAAACACGGAAAAGTTCATTGACAAATGAATCCTACTTTCATTTTCTACCATATTGTTAAATCATTAATCAAAATATACTAATTTAGAACTTAACAATTGTATTTTTAATAAAAACACGATGTAAAAAAATGAAGAAAACTAATTTTCTACCAAACAGATGAATTTTCAACAAAACAAAAGAATGTTCTAAAAAAACATTTAAATTTTAAACTTATAAAGTATAAATTTCGAACAAAAATGTAAAATTGCCAATTTTCAGATAAAAAATTAATTTTGAACAAAACAAAAAACCCAAAATATCAAGAAAATTGTTACATGTTAAAAAAAAAGATTAATTTTCAACTAAATCTAGAAATTAAATTTTCAACAAAAGAGTCAACCCGATTAAGGGGAGTCCAAAAATATGAATCTTTAATGAAAATGTTCAACTTTTAACCAAGTCGTTTCATTTTCAATTAAAGAAGATAAATTGCGAAAAAAATAGTTAAATTTTTAACTAAAGAAATGAATTTTTCAGCATTGTATTAATGATCTACCAAAATAAGACGAGCTTCCAACAAAATATATTAATTTTTAACAAAATTTTTGAATTTTAAAGCCGGAAGGAGCAATTTTAAACCAGAAAATATTAATTTTTAATAAAAATATCAATTTAAATCAAAAATTAAATGTTTACCTTGTTAGTTAAAAAAAAATTAATTCTTATTTTTAAAAAACGAATTTTCAACAAAATAGTTACTTTTTTAACAAAAGAATTCAGCCTAAGAATGACTTTTTATCCGCATAAGATTAATTTTCTAAAAATAGAATAGTTAAATTTTCGACCAAAGAGGTGAATCTAAAACCAAAACAATCATTTTTTTACAAAGTAGTTCAACTTTTACCCAAGCTTCTGAATTCCTAACGAAAAAAGATGACTTTTTATCAAAATAGTTGCATTTTTTACAGAATAATAACATTTTCAACTGAATACTAGATTTTTTAATCAAATGAGTTGAATTCCGAACCACAAATATAATAGTAGACTTTCTACCAAAAAGGATTTCAGCGAAAAAACGATAGAAGGGGGTTTCTTAAAAATAGAGAAAAAAGAACAATTCTTTAAAAGTGAATAATAAGGAATTATACTAAATGTTATCTAAGTTCGTAACTTTTCTTCCACTGACCCCCAACCCCTGTTCAAACCATAGTTTTTAGCATGACCCCCCTCCCCATGCAATTGGTAGTTCAGTTTACTGACGACCCCTTAAAGTTTCGATTTTTGTATTCAATGAAATTATCCTTATAATGTATAGTTTAAAATTTGTTTAGCATAAAAATACACAACGAAAAATCGACAAGACTCAGAAAACGAAATTACAACATTTAAAATAATGACAGAGAAGAAGTATATTGAGACTACACTCAAGAAACTTTACTTTCAATTTTATTTATATTGGATAAAATATCAATATTACAGAGAAAAGTAACAACGTTTTACTTTGAAGAATTCAAATGATTTAGAAACTGAAATTAATAGCAAAAATTAAAGGGCCTCTAATTTTTCTCATTCTCATCATTTATGATTGAGAAAGGATAAGAAAAGAAAGGTCCGACAAGTCCGAAAAGAAAGGACGAGTTCGTTAACAGCCATTTTGGATAAAAATACAAATTTTGGGACCATTTTTTTTATACTTGAAATTTTTATTTACGGCTATTAATAGTACCCAGAAGGCCAAACAAGTTATCCTGATGACTTTTTTTTTATACAAAAAAAATTCTCAGAGTTATAGCATTTCCAAATTTTTAATATCCATCGAAAATCAAAATTATAAGCCAAACAACGTACGATATGAAAAAAGTAAAGGAAAGCCCTACAAGATTATCATACAAACTTTTTGGATTTTCTTGTAAAGTTGAAAATTCTAATTTTTATTGCACAAAAAATAATGAGATATGAAAAATCCCATTTTGTGGTCAAACTATGTACGATACAAAAGAAGATGAATCAACAAAAATTGTGATCTCAAAAAAGATCTACAAATTCGTTAATAATTACTTCTTGGTAGGAGGCGTACGTTGTGTTTTATTCGCGAAAAATAACATTGAAAATATAAAAAAAAGACTTTGTGAAAAAATGATAAAAGTTACGAAAAAAAATAATTTAACAAAAATTATTTACCCGAAAGAGCTACAAATTTGTTATGAATTACTTTTTGACATGACACGCAGTTTTGGTTTTGATCATAAAAATGGTATTAAAAATAAAAATGAAAAATTTGTGGAAAAACAACAAAAGGTACAAAAACAAATTGATTGAAAAAAGTTATTCGCTTAAAAAGTGATACAAATTTGTATTAATTTATTACATTCTTATTATTTATGATGCAGAAAGTATTAAAATTGCCCGAAATTTGACACCACAACATTCAAATTTTGAACCAAATGACGCAAAATACGACAAAAAGTCTTAAAGAGAAATGACAGGTTTTGAAAAATCCTACAAAATTTCTTTAAACCACTTTTCAATAGGACTCGTAATTTTGTTTTATCATAAGTAATATATGCAGATAATCGAAAATTCTAATATCACGCTAAAAGACGCAAGATACGTGAAAAATCTAAAAGAAGACTTGTAGGATATTTTGCTTTATACATGTATAAAAAATAATATGAAAGCCAAAATCCTATAATTAGCATAACAACGCGAGATAGAGAAAAATGTCTAAAGAAAGGATTGTATTTTTTAAGTTTATTTTACGGTGGTTCAGAAAATATAAATTAACAACTGTCTGTCAAAGAACGAGTGCTCAGCGCGTGTGTCACGATATTATTGTGTAGCTCAAAGCCTACAGAACTTTGAGAAACTTAATCTTTAACTATACTTATTTAGGCAAAAAGTTCAGAATATGAACACGCATATAAATACTGCAATCTAAAGAGATGTTTTTGATAAAGTTTCATTCAAGCATTCTAAATGCAAAGAATAAATATTTGAGCGCGAATTGCGGGAATCAAAAGACGCGTGCCCCAGGCGCGCTCAAACTTGCGAGCCACGGGCACAGCGCACGGTGAGAATGTGCCCGCGACAATAAATAGTTCATTTACGGATTATTTCATTACAAACTAACAATTAAGAGATAAATGTTTTTGAAACTTTCCAATAATTTCTGACCTTTTAGTTTAAATTTAGAAATGCAAAGCAAAATATTTATATATTCTGATCAACCCCTCGAGTAAAATTCAAAAATACATTTTTTAAATTTTGAAATTATGGGGTTCTCAATTTTTAAAATCGGGACATAATTTACATATATAGTAATATACATAAATTTCTATAAAATATTATATAAAAAATAAAATAAAAAATAATTTTATTATATAATTTTATCGTTTCATTCTAATTTATTTAATTCACAATTAATTACACAAACATAGAAATTTACAAATTATTATTGTTTACTTAAATTAATAATCGTGAGGGAGGCGGTATTCCGACAACATTTAACTCTACATCTAAAAACTCCAAATCGCTAATTATACATGCGAGAACGCTGTACGATTATATTTATTTAAAAAATTTATTATTTTAAATTTCAACTAAATACGTTTATCAATTAAAACTTTTAATGACTTGAAACGTATAGTTTCATTTAGTAGAATTTCTACCGCTTTTTTCACAACAACAAAATAATATTATTCATAGACAGTAAATTTTAATTACAAGCTGACTAATTTTTTCAATAAAAGATGTCAGCTAAAAATATTTATTACGATACAATTACATTTTAATTCAATTTAGAAGTCAATCTTATGCATCTACATATTTT
>NC_046663.1:120556203-120558632 GCF_010883055.1 Belonocnema kinseyi
TATATTAAAATTTAATATTTATAATATTATTTTGTCAGTTCGAACATCTTCACTGAAGCGTGAAAGGCAAGGGGACTCACGCTAGTCAAGCACCCCGAAAAGTGAGAGCCAAGGGAACTTACGCTAATCAAGCACCCCAAAGGGAACAGAATTTACTACGTCCACGTCGTTGTTCCTGCGTAATGCTAAACGTAAACGTAAACTACTTCGAAAAAACCTTGAAGTTCATCACCAAGATTAATACAGAGCTCACCCATGAATTTCTCGTTGAAATTTACTTCAGGAATTGCACTGACCTCTTGGAAAAATTTGTTAATTTCAAATAACCTCTAACTGAGCTTGAACGTTACAATTGACCTATGACTTCGGTACGTACCTGAACGTAGAATTTTCCTCTCTATCGATTGCAGATGTGAAAAAGGGGGTTTCCATTTTTAAAAAATCCATTTAAAAATATTTTTTCTTAAATACCCGGAATATTCTGTTAAATTGATTGTCCTTATCATCGGCGCTCTTGGAGGTGCCAAGCTTTCACTTGCTAATGGCCTAAAAAGCATCCCTGTGTGTCAACAATATGCTAGAACAATTGCGGGAAAAATGCAGAAGGCGGTTGTCCTTGGGTCGCTCCGTGTTCTTAGGGTGCACGAGGCTTTTGCTGGATCGTCGTATTGATTCCTTTACAGACTGTAACCACCTATCTCACGGTCGTGAGACGTGGTTGTGGCTGAAATTTTACCGCGATTTCGCTGGAAGCGGGTGCAATTTTCCAGATTAGCACCCGCTCCCGGCGAAATCCTGCGGTTGTCCTTATGACAAATTTTTAATTATATATAATTTAACTTAATATATAACTTAATTTGCAAATTAAAATACTAATTTTCATAAAATTTATATTGTTAAAGGAATAATATTTTTATGTTCATTTATAAAATTAATATTTTATCATTAAACAATATATCTTTTGTTCAAAATTTTTTCTTTGCATGTAATTAGTATAATAGCTTGGCCCTTGATGGGTAGACATCTTGCCAACTGACGTCGCTGCGTGAAATATCTTCTTTTTTTCTTCTATCAAAACAGCCAATGGCTGATCTGCGTTGACACCATACCAGTGATCCCAGATCTGAAACGAGACGTGGTCCAATACTATCACAGGTCTACGTCCGTGTGAATATAGTAGGAGACGATGTAAATGACTGGGTTGCGCGCGCAAGCCATTTCTCCCTTCCTTAATTTGAAAACTCGAAGGTGCACAATTGCCGGTCGGAACACTTCGGCGGTTCTATTTATATCTCTATCTTCTTTGAAATCAAATGAAGAGATTGGGATTTTAATATTTCCAGATTTCGATGCTGGCGATTCTCATGATTTGAATACTTCGCGCGCCTCTTTATATGCGTATGTTTTGAGGTTACGTTATTTCAAGTATAAAATATAAATTATGCAAAAGAGGAAAAGAGGAAAAAGGAAAAGAGTGGCTGAGAAAGATGAGGTAGAAAAGGACGAGGAGAACAAGAGAGTTAGAATTAAAAGGAAAACACCAGAAAGAGAGCGAGAGGGGAGGGGATGGGGGGATTTTAAAAAAATTAGAAGCTCTCATTAAAGGGTTTAGAGAGGAAACAAGAAAGATATTGGATGACATGAATAGGGATATGAATAGGCAAGGAAACGATGTAAGGGGGGAAGTGAAAAAGTTCAGAGAAAAATTGGAAGAATGGGATAAACGTTGGAATGAGGAGAAGGACAAGGTTTGGGGTAAGTTAGAGAGCATTGAGAATAGACAGAGAGAGGTTGACGAACAGAGATCTAGAGAAATAAAACAGTTGGAAGAGCGGGTATCCAGTCTAGAAATTAGGAATGAGCATATGGGGGAAAAAACAGAAAATAAGGAAATAGTTCAAGGGAATGAAAAGAACGTCCGACGTGAGAATGAAAGATTGAAGGAAAGACTCAGATCGAAAGAAGATTAGAAGGGGAAGAAAGGGCAAATAGGAAAAATAACATAGTAGTCAAGAGATTAAAAGTGGAGAGTGAAACAGGAGAAGTGGAAATAACAACTCTTTTTCGAGATATTAGAGTGCAGGTAAGGGTAGAAGGAGTCAAGGGAATAGGAGGGACAAAGGAAGGAAAAGAAGGAATGTTTCTAGTAAAAGTGGGGTCAGGTAGAACAAAAAGAAAGTATCCCACATAATCAGACAGGATTTAGAAAAGGAATAGGAACAATATACAACATCTACGTACTTAACTATTTAGTTAACAGAAATTTGGGGAGAAAGAAAGGGAGACTAGTTGCTTTGTTCGTAGATTTCAAAGCAGCGTTTGACTCCGTGAATAGAAAAGTATTATGGCAGGCAATGAAAGAGAGGGGTGTAGAGGAAAAGTTAGTGGAGAGGATAAAGGAAATTTTTACTGAAACCAGGATTAGGGTG
>NC_046663.1:120558732-120567113 GCF_010883055.1 Belonocnema kinseyi
AAAAATTTTGATTTTATCTATTTTTTCAAGTGGATTTTTTTTTAAGTTTGCAATAACAAAGAAAAATTTTCCAATTAGGGGTTTTAAGTGTTTAAACTCGTGATTTATTTTTTTCATAAATAGTTTCCAAATAATTTTTACATTGTACACATCATCAATACAATATGCTTAAAAAACAGCTGATGTGTACAATGTGAAAATTACTTCCAAACTATTTATGAAAAAAAATTAATTACGATTTTTAAACCCTTAAAACTCCTAATTGGATAGTTTGTCTTTGTTATTGAAAACTTAAACAAAATTTACTTGAAGAAATAAATAAAATAAAAAAATTTTTCAATCCTTGGTGGGAATTTTTTTACAATTACGAAAAAGTATAACTATTTTTACAGAAAAACACCAATGAATATAATATATTTTCAAATACTAAGAAATCCAGGTGGCCGTTTTAATCAAGGAAACAAATTTCCGGTCATTTCCCGGCTCGCAAAAAATTATTGAATTATTTTAATTCTTTGGAATTCTTTCCTTTTCCATTTTTTTGTAATTGCACCCTTAAACGCCTTATATTTCTTTAGAATTTTTTTGGATTCTTCTATTCTTTGAATTATTTTTATAAACTATATTTGGATTACTTTGAAGTTGTGAATTCTGATGAGCATAAGAATTAAAAGTGGTAAACTTCCCTCATACTTTTAAAATTAAATTTTAATTTACAAGGCACAGTTTACTTACTGGTTTTTGTAACTAAACAAATTATAAGGAAAAAGATTATACGTTTCAAATAATCAAGAAACAAAAACAAACGAGAAACAGAATTTTAATATAATTTTGATAAATAATTAAATGAGTAGTGAAAACCTTAAATTTTTCCTCGGAATTAAATGTAAATTGTCAATTCGAAACTACGAAGAAGTGTAAATATGACTTCAGTTATACCTTATTTATGCGAAAAAATAATAAAATATTTTAGGATTTAAAAATACATGTAGGATAAATTTATACAGTGAAGTATTCGAACCTTCAATTCGCTATTTTTATAAAAATTATATTTTTTTAAATAATGTTTGAAATTTCGCTACAATTCTAAAATATGACAAGAATTTTTTTCAACTTATTTATATAGTATTTCGAAAATTTCCTTTTTAAAAGAAACCACATGAGGAATTATTTTAACTTTTTCATTTAACTAAATTCTGAATTAATTAAAAATTTATTTACTTTTTAAATTTATTTACTACCTCGAAAGTGTCCCTTTTTAAAAAAGAAACCGTAAAAGAAATTAATTAATTTTAACGTAATAATTAATATAATAATCTTAGGCCCTCATTAATTTTAATATTTTCGGCGTGCATAGACAGCCCCGAGTCAACTATAGATATGGCTGGCGAAGACAAGCGCGAGAATCGAAAAATAGAAAATCACCGGCTCTTTCGGTTTGGCTTTCGCCTTGGCCCCACCACTCCCGTAAACGTTGGCAAAGGACGCGGTTGCCATAGAAACATCGAAAAGTTGAAGAGGGCAGCACCTCGAGGCATGCAAAAATGTAGTTAGATATATATATATATATATCGTTCTCCCACTCCGACCTCCCGTGCCGCATCTATGCTTATAATATCTTTGACATTAGAATGAGAGCCGAGTTAACCTCAAAATCTCAAGACATGGTTCAGAGGCGGTTCTGACCAGCGCTATCAGGTGGCGCTGAAATCGAATGCCCGAAATTTAAATTTGATCATACTTTGCTATTGTAGCTAAGAATGTAACATTTCAACTTTAGGGAAATAAATCTAAATTGTCAGGTCCGAATCTATTTCAGTTCATGCAACTTCAAGCCACTGAATCATTCGCCTCTTTAATATGTTGTTCATTATAGACTTATGTGTGAGGTATTTGGTGTAGAACGTTTTTAAACAAGCAAAGTTTTTTCTTAGAATTTTCTCAAATATATCCTCAGAAAAAAATCAATTTTTCGGGCGAAAAATTCTCGTGGCCAAAAAAATGGTTTAACCCAAATAAAACTTATATAATGTATCTCTGATAGAATTAAACAGGTAACGAATAAATAATAAAAAGGTGGAATACTTGACATAATCGTCATTTAATATGTTCAGAAGAACATTGTAATTTTCAAGATTTTCTTATTTCTTGACAGACCTCGAATCTGGAAGGAAAATTTAAATACAGTGAAACTCTTCTATAGCGCCGATTTTGGGACTGACGGTGGGTGCGAGCTAACTCATTAGATCCAGCTCCGAATGCAAACAGTCAGAAGCGTATGAACCGTTTCGGCTGAATTTTAATGCATGGTAAAAAATATTTTTTCTAATACGGAGGCAAGGGTTAACTGAATATTTAACAGAAATAAGGAAGAAACTTGATTGATACGCGTTAAATAAACGTTTTACCTGTTTACGAATTTCAAACGTTTGCGGACCGCTGGAGCCTCTCGTTTAAAAGGAGAGCATTGCCTTGAATAATCGGTCCAGATACTAGGTTGCTCAATTGATTAAGTCATTCGAAAACAGCAATATCCACAACAAAAAGATTTTATTCAACAAAACACTGCACGTCAACACTTCAAGTGTCTGTACTTGATCGGACCTCTCTTTCCACTCTTTTTCTCCCTGTCTGTTTATCCAATACTTGTTATTTTTCTTTGTTGATTCGTAGAACCTACTGTTAGCTAGGACAACGTCATCAATTCGGAACTATTGGAACAATAACTTCGCGATATATAGTCGCGTGTCAGATGCCGCTATTTTCAATGGCAAGCTTATTTCATCATGGCACGAAATAATCCGAACAGTCCCATCGGCTTTAGTAGGTATTGGAGCCCCACTGATGCTCTGCTTGAGTTGTTGTCGTGCTAATTCGCGAGTGTCTCCCGCTTTGAGTTAACGAACCGAACTTCGTGACGCATTTACACAGGTAGGCCATTAGGGTAGAGTTCCTTACCGCAACGCTCCTGCTTGGCCACTTCTGAATGACCAACGTACACCTCCCGCAGCACCTTTTACTTCCATCCGCGGCGTGGCTGCAATTCTCGGAAGGGCTATAGAATGGAGGGCTATTGAAGGGTTTCACTGTATCTCAATCCTATTATCCTATCATAAAAAGGAGGTTGCGATTATATCTCGAAATGTGAAGCCACATTATCTCTTCACCTATTGGTTGGATTTAAACTCGCCGCCCATTCTTTAGAATCGAGATCAGAATCGAGATTAGCGGAATCTATTATGAAGCCAATGCATGCGCACCGAAATGCGATCTAAAATCATTTTTAAGTTAAGGAAAGAGCTGCGCATTATGAAGCCAAGGCATTTCCATTGAAGTGCGCTCGAACCCTGATCCTGATTGAGTTATAGAGCCGACGATATGGTCGTAAGAATGAGGTGGGGGGGGGGGGGCAAGCTGTAAGGGGGGATGCTGACTGTGCAAACAAGTAAGCACTTACGGCGTTGTGTCGGCTATTTACGTTCTCCCCTGCCCGATTGAGGGTACACCTCATGCCAGTCACGCTGAGTCTATGAGTTCTTACGTTCATGGTAGATTCCCGAGTGATCCGTTTGGCGGGGGTAAATGATAGGGATAAAAGTATTGTACAATTTTGACTTGCATTTCATTCAAATGAAATTAATAAAATTAGCTCTAAATAACATATTTATGTTATTTTTGTAACTTTTATTTACTATTTAGTTAATTGTATGGAGTAATTTTAATTTTAAAAATAAGAATTTAACCGTTTTGATACAAGTCAATTTGTTTACGGACTCAACTAAGACTGTCTATTCGATTACTCTGTTCAATGTTGTTGTGCAAATTTACAAGAACTATTAATTATTTAAACAATTTTAATTAAACAATTAAAAGTTTGGCCTTCATCCTACGAGTCAGTTTGTCTTCGAAATCAACTATGAATATCTATACAATGACTCTTTTCTATATTTCTTTGCAAATTTACAAGAATTATTAATTAGCTAAAGAATTTTAATTTAAAAAAGATTGTTTTTCTACAAGTCAGTTTGTTTTATGTCTCATCTAAGAATGTTTATCCGATGACTCTTTTCTATGTTGGTTTTCAAATTTACAAGAACTATTAATCATTTAAACAATTTTAATTACAAAATTAAGAGTTTCATGTATTTTAGATGTATATTCCAAACTTGCATGAAAATGTTTAGTGTTGCGCAATAATTTATTCTGTATCTTCAGAGGGTAGCCGTGCGAACCCGTGTACAAATATAGGTTATTAAAGCAAAATTGAATATCGCGGTATCATATTAAACTTCATTTACAAATAAAATAATTGCAAGTCAAACAGTGGGACGCGCGCTTCGCGCGCGTATCAGCATCCGGTTAAGTAAAAAGTTATAGCTGTTTAAAATAAGAATTTGTAAATATTTTTAAAGAAAACTTCACAATTCAAATACTGATAACATCAGTTTTTTTAAATCGAGTAAACAAGTGCCGTTTAATTTTGTCTAAAACACAACATATTTTGTCGCCAAGAGATTCTACGATTTGAAGTTCAACTCTGACCTCTGAAAAAAAAAGTTTTCTATGAATTTTGAATTGAAATGATATTGACATACAAGTCTTATGAATTCTATTTTATGAGTTCACATTAGGGGTTTCCAAATATTTTTGTCTCGAATTTTTATAAATATCGCCCGGCAATTTGTTCGAATCCACATAAAAATAAATCCATTGTTTTTGTTTTGAAGAAAAATGATATTTAGAGGTAGCGCAAGTCCCATGAAGGCAAACACGTATTTCTCATAAGAAAAAAGATGTTTTTTAAACATTTCTATTCCAATTCTCAATTAAAGCGAGCGCAATAATAAATCAAAGTTTAAAAATTTAATATTTAAGCAATTTATTATTATTATTATTATTATTATTATGGTGAGCTAAAAATTACTTCAACTTGGCAAAAATAATGTTCCAAACAAATGATTATTGTTTACAATTATATACTATGTATATATGTATGCTATGGTACAGAATTTCGATTTCACGCGTTCCCTTTTCGAGGTACGCGCCTACTTGCCAAAACTCTTTCGCCGACGTCTACGTTCATTGGTCAAACGTTCCAGTTCGTTTAAAACCGCATCTTACACGCAACATTAAATAAACCTCACCGTTGTCAACTTATATGCTTCATTATCGATCCCTCCAAACTTCTTCTATTCTCCACATAATTTTCGATAAATGATTCCCTTTTATTTACAAAATCTTAATAATGGACCTCTTTTGTTTAGAATATGATTTTGCTCGCGTTTATGTTTGCGTTTTCGAATAAAACAGTGCAGGCGTGCACACAAGCCAAAGAAGGAGGAAGAGAAAAGCATCATTTGAAGGTTGTATACTGATAAAAAGAATATTTGTAAAAGAATATGTGTATAACATAAGAATATATCATCAATAAGAACTTTTTTCAATAATAAAATTATCTAAGTTCGTTATAAAATAACATTTTCCATATATCTACCTATACCTTTATGGCAGCCTTACCTCCTGCGCCTGGTCTCCAAGTCTCCACTACGAGTTAAATCTCTCATCACTATGCGCACAACAATAAAAATCCTCGCATTTCATAAACGACTCCTTCAATTAAAGTAACAAAAACACACAAAAATTCTACAGATTCTACTGAACTTTTCGCCTACTGAAAGTTTTTGAATGCTTAAACTTACCTCGATAGACTTTTCGATTGAAAATATTAAAATGATCTTCGTGCACTTAGCCGGAAAAAAAGTCTAACTTTTTTTCATGACAAAAAAGATAAACTTTAATTCCTCTACAAGCGAAAGGATAGTTTTATGCATAATTCGCTGAAATTGCAAGTTGAAACTCCCACTAGTTTCTGATTTAGGGCGAGTTGAATTTAAAAGATACGAACATTTTACGCTATGAAAAAAACGTGTTTTTTTCAATTATTTAAAAAAAGAAGGAAGTTAAAACATTTTTCCATTAGAAAAAAAGATGCGCAATCTAATTATCTACAAGAGTATGTACTTAAAACATTAAATTTGAATGATGTTTTTAAAAGCTGTCCGGGGCCTTCCCACTCTTCGCAAAATATTTAAGTTTAATATTTACGTTAGGACTGTGCAAATCCTTTTGAACCGAACTGGTGTATAATTTAAGGCGTCTCGAAAGTCGATTCGAAAGAAATTCGAAGAGGCCAGTTCGATTTGAAAAAAAACGATTTGGAGTGGGCAAATCGAAAGCCTTTCGAATCGGTATTCAACGCCCTCAACCCGAATCAAAGAACACCGATTCGAATTCGCAATCATAAAGTCTTTCGAATCGGCATTCGACGCCCTCAGATCGAATCGAAAGAAAACCGATTCGAAGTGGGCAGTTCGATTGTCTTTTGAATCGAGATTCGATGCGATCAGTTCAATTCGAAGGAAAACCGATTCTAAGTGGGCTGTTCGAAATTCTTTCAAATCGACATTCGAGGCGTTCAGTTTTTCAAGTTCAATTCCGATTCGGGCTGTTCAAAAGTTTTTCAAATCGACGTTCGACGCTTCCAGGTTTTCGATTTGAATTCCGATTCGAACTATGTACATACGGGGTGTTTAAGAAGTCCCGGGACGGTTGGATATTTCCTCAGGTAAAATATTTATCGAAAAAGTGAAGGTTATTCCTGAAGTAAATTTCAACGAGGAATTCAATGGTGACCTTCATTTTGACCTTGAAGTTGACCTTAATGGCTTTTTGAAGGTCAACTTTGTTTTTTTAATGGAAACCCCCCTTTTTTACATCTGAAATCGATAGAGCGGAAAATTTTACGTTCAGGTACGTACCCAAGTCATAGGTCAATTGTAACGTTCAAGGTCAGTTAGAGGTTATTTGAAATGAACAAAGTTTTCCAAGAGGTCAGTGTGATTCCTGAAGTTAATTTCAACGAGGAAATCAATGTTGACCTTCATTTTGATCTTGAAGTTGACCTTCATGGCTTTTTGAAGGTCAACTTTGTTTTTTAAAATGGAAACCCCGTTTTTTTACATCTGCAATCGATAAAGCGAAAAATTCATAGGTCAATTGTAACGGTCAAGGTCAGTTAGCGGTTATTTGAGATTAACAAAGTGTTCCAGGTGTTCTGGTGAGAGTTCTGTTCCTCCCCGGAGAGTTATACAGTCCTGTACCGTTTCCTGATACCTAAGTCAATACCTAAGGCGATACCATAAGCCCTATATCGTTTTTCCATACGAATATTACGAATCGAAACTAAATTTACGTATTACGAGTACATACTTACTATCTTTCACTAAAAGATTATTATGGCGCAAGCTAAACTTTCGGAACGAGAGAGGGTATCTGTATTAATGATGCGTGGTTGGGGAGATCGAGTTCCATCTTATGATCAAGTTCGTTTGCTTTTTAATCGCACTTTTCGTAATAGAGAAGGGTTAAATCCTGTCTCAAGATCAACAATTGAAAGAACTGTAAGGCGCTTTATGAATCATGGATCTATCAAGGACCTTCAGAGAACTGGTCGGACAACATCTGCAGGATCTTAGGAGATGCAGATGGACATAGCCCAAGCATTTTTTGAAAACTCACACCTTAGTTTACGTCCAGCTAGTGATGAGCGTGACGTTGCTCCTGAGACAGGAGGAAATATTTTAAAAAGCATTAATTTCCATCCTTACAAAGTACAAGAGCTCAATGAAGACGATCCTGATCCTGAATTTTGTGAAATTATGATGGACAGAATTGATAGAGATCCTCTTTTCTTATACAATACAGTATTTTCAGATGAATCTACTTTCGCTTTAAAAGGTGAAGTTAACAGGAAAAATTGTAGATATTGGTCCGACACAAATCTTGATTGGATGTTGGAGAGTCACACACAATATCCACAAAAGATTAATGTTTGGGCCGGTATCTTGAATGATACATTGATAGACCCTTTGTTCATCAATGGTAGTCTTAATGCCCGTGCATATGAAGAGCTTCTCAGAAACCAAATTGTACCAAGAATAAGGGAGATCACAGGCGATAATTTTCAAAATATTTGGTTCCAGCAGGACGGAGCAGTGGCTCATTACAGTAGGGAGGTTCGAGCATATTTGAGTACTCAGTTCCCTCAAAGGTGGATTGGAAGAAGGGGTGAAATCGAGTGGCCTGCTAGATCTCCTGATCTGACGCCTCTCGACTCTTTATCTTGGGGTTACTTAAAGAGCAAAGTATACTCAACGCAACCGCAAAGCTTAGACAAATTGCAGAATCGGATTCTGCAACAGGCTACTTTGATTGATAGGGAGATGATTTGTAATGCTGTAACTCATTTTTACAATCGCATAGCTTTTTGTCAAGAACATTTATTATATTTTATTATTTAATATTTAAAATTTAATATTAAT
>NC_046663.1:120567213-120568877 GCF_010883055.1 Belonocnema kinseyi
AAATTAAAATTCGAAAATTTTTTCTAAAGCCTCCAGGGGACTTCGTTTTCGCACGAAAAAATTTTATATGCCCTTATTGCATCCGGACCCACAATTGTTCATTTTAGTTTTTTTTTATTTTGAAAATGCGATAACTCTAGTAATTTTTGATTTTTCGAAAAAAAGTTATAAGGATAAATTGTTAAATTGTTTGAATACTAGGAATAACCATACAGAGAATTGTTAATTTTTAAAAAAGTGGTCTCAAAAATATTTAAAAAGTGCCCACTTTTTGAATTTTCATCCAAAATGGCTGGCTAACGAACTTGACCTTTAGTTTAGGACACTAAACGAGTGTGCCAAAGGGCAATCTAATAGATTACTTTTTTCAAAAGTTATCGTGTTCGCAGACAGACAGACCACATACAGACAGACAGGCACATTCGTAAAAACCTATTTTTCGGATTCAGGGGGTCTCAAAACGTGGACATTTGACAAAAACTGGCGGGGAGGGGGGGGGGGTCAAATTTTACACAAATCTAATACCTTCTCTGATGAGAATGTAAAAAATTGAATTAAACAAGAAAAATCGAATCGAATGAATTTTCGGCCAAGAAAATTAACGATCTACAAAAAAAGGCAAATTTTAAACAAAATACATGAATTTTCAACGAAATTATTTAATTTTAAAGTCAAAAAGACGAATTATCTACAAAAAGATTAAATTTCTACCAAAAAAGGTCAATTTGCAACAAAATACATGAACATTCAATGAAATTATTTAATTTGAAATTCAAAAAGAGTATTATCTACAAAAAGCTGAATTTTTAACCCAATTTAAAGGCAAATAGTTGAATTTTCAACTCTAATTATGAATCCTTAATCAGAAAAAAATTAATTTTTTTAGTAAGTAGTTTAACTTTAGGTGAATAATCGAATTTTCTACCCAAAAATTATGATTTTAATTTTTAACAATAGAGTTGCATTTACAACAAAACGACTTTGCAACCCAAAAATATTTACAGTTGATAATTCATGCGAAAAATGTCATTTTTAATCAAAAAGTATACATTTTCCATAAAACAATTTAATTTTTACAAAGAAAGACTAATTTTTAAACGAAAGAAACGAACCTTCAAATAAAAAAATACAAATTTTAATAAAGTAGTTGAAGTTTTTATAGAAAAGAGGACTTTGTTTTACAAAATAGTTACATTTTCAACAAAATAATTAATTTTTCAATCAAATAATTGAGTTTTTATCCAAACGATATGAATTCCAAAATGGAGAATTTCTTTAATTTCTTGCAAATGGGGATCAAGATATAAATAAGACTTTTATAATATAAAATAATTATAATATTATCATTAATAATATACGTATATGTATGTATTTAATCTATCCCTTTTACGGATTTGAGGGCCTCCGCTCCCTGTACATATATTTACAATCCCATCCTTAGTCTAACTTAACTACTACTTATATTCTACTCTTTCGCATTACGTAGGATAAACAATAGTAACAGTAGTGATATTAATTCCTAAAATGAGCGAGCTTCCAGGGCTTCCGTTCCCTCTTACCATAAAAAATGCATTTTCCACGATATTCAAAACAATTTTCGTTTTTTACTGTCCCTTTTCAGGATCACCCGTTTGGCTCTGCCCTACTCCCTTGCTTTCCCTTAC